>NC_085137.1:413259006-413340310 GCF_035046485.1 Aedes albopictus
TCAGAACAAGACGGAGGAAGTGTCGAATGGTATCGCGAAGGATGTCTTCAACGGTGGATTCACAAACGATGCCTTCAAACGGACATTTCGGGGGAGTGTTGAGTGAATAAAGAGTAATAAAATTTGGCTAAGTTCCACGAAAATATCAATCATATCCATATGTCGCTTCTTCTTTTTTGGTTGTGAAATGCCGGCATTTGAAAAAAATAAACACTTTGAATCTTCTTTTTTTACAATTCGGAGACTTTCAAATGGTGCTTTGTTTGGAATGTTGATAAAATTTAGAAATATCTTATATTTTAGTAAGTGTATTCAAAACAAATAGTCAAAGTTTGGGTATATTTATAAATTTCATGGACAATTTTTTATTGCTACAACTTTTTCTAAAAATAAAGTTGCACATTAACCCATATCCGCCCAGCGTCCTGTTTATATGCCACGAACTCCCAGCGTCCTATAAATAGGACAGTCCTTTTGATGTGAATATCTCCAGAATTATGCAAAATTTAAGAATACTTTCTTCGGAGAAGATGTTCTCCACACCCATACCTTGATTATAGTGGACAATATAGTTTGTGACTGCTTCACTAGGTGGCGTAAATGATGCTGCAAAGATTACATACTGTCAAGATCTATGAGCTTCATTTCCAATGTGAAAAAAATATATTTCCCTTGAATCTGGACAATGTTTAATAATTCATAGTTCATTTCTTCGGCAGAGTTGTTAATCAATACATACAAAAGTCGATGTAAGTATGATTGTATGATTATATGCTTGTATGTTTATATGCTTGTATGTTCATATGTTTGTATGTTTGTCTATTTGTATGTATATATGTATGCCGGAACAAAGGCATAACGCTGGTGTGCGTTAAGAAATTTCATTTGAGGAGCCTTTTGGGGTGTTCTATCATGATTTTTTGGTGTTTTCATGGGATTACGGGGAATTCTGAGGTATTTTAATAGTATCAAGTGGGTTTCAGGGACATTCTAAGGGGCTGTATGAACAATTTAAGGGATGTCAGGAGCCTTTAAAGGGCATTGCAAGAGGTTTGAGGGGCGTTTTAAGGTATTTCAAAGTCGGCTCTGAAACTGACTCTAAAAGGAACACCTAAGACGCTTCGGGGGGTTCCTCCGTAACGCTTCCGTAACGCCTCTAAATCCCACCGAAAAGGCTCTGCTTCCAAAATCCCCCTTGGACCCCCTTAGACCTCGTGTAACGCACCTGAGGGGCTCCAACCCAACGAAAACTCCTCCGTAACGCTTTCGTAACGCCTCTTAATCTCGCAGAAAATGGTCTGAAACATTCTGAAATACCTCCAAAATCACCCTTAAATCACCCCCCCCCCCCGGACCCATGTAACGCATCTGAGGCTCCAAACCCCCCGAAAAGACCTCCGTAACGCTTTCGTGGCGCCTCTTAACTCCGCAGAAAATGCTCAGAAACGTCTTGAAATGCCTCCAATATCTCCTTTGAACCCCCTCGGACCCCATGTAACGCACCTGAGAAGGTCCGAACTCCCCGAAAACTCCTCCATAACGCTTCCGTAACGCCCTTAAATCACTCCGAAAATGGTTTGAAACTTCATGAAATGGCTCAAAAAATCCTTCTAAACCAAAACTCCTTAAAACGCCTCCGTAACGCCTCTGAAACCAGCCTAAAATGCTCTGAGACTTCCTGAAATGACTCCGAAACCCCCTTAAGACCCACTCGGACACCATGTAACGCACATGAGACCTTCGGAAATACCCAAACAACGAAACTGTAACCTTCCTTTGCTCTCCTCTGTAAACAACCCTTGGCCGCCGTTCCAATAGTTCCCGTCATTATTAAATATTCTTATGCACAATATTGGTTCTGAGTAGCCTTGCCTCTTTTTATGCAGGGCATAAAAAAGGTGCATAAATTCAAAGTGCATAAAAACAACATGCATAAAAAGAGGTTTTAGTGTACCATGCAATATGGGTATCTATCGATCGGGCTTCATGAGGATCATGGATATTTGATCCTATTTCGAAATTTTTGGAAGTCCTTGGCTCTTTCAGTCTTTTAAGTAGCTAAAACGATGATTGCTCGACATTCCGACGTTTCGACGTATATTTCGTCTTCTTCAAGGATTTAGAGGCTTCGTTTTGTTGTTTGTGTGTGTGTCTTGCTTGACTTTTGAATGTCTACGAATTGTGTATGGCGTCCCGGTACGGCCCATGCGTATCAGTATGTGCGACCTTCACTGTTTTTCGATATTTCTTTTGATTTAAATAAGGACAAGGACAGTAGGGTCAGCAGCCTAGCTACCAAAAAAACTCACTCAAATGAAGTTACCAGTGTGATCGTCATCCAAAATTATCAACAGTTAAACTTGAAAGAACAGTCTGTTATTCAAAGAAGGTTAAATGTTCTATAAAGTTAATAATTTGTTTGTCGCAAACTGCACAACACACGGGAAAAAAATCGTTGCCGGACCCATGACTAAAATGTTATGAAATCATAAAACTTGTCGCTTCATGATATTGTAACTACAAGTCATGATATCGTGACATTAACAACGATTATCATGAATAATAATAACTGATTCCATCAACAAAAGCCATGACCGTCAAAAGCGTTATGAAAAAATTAAGCTCGTTTTCATAAATTGAATACCATAAAGCGTAGTCATGGCAGCATGGCTCTGTGTCATAAAACTATGACGCTGAGTCATCTCAACCAGACGCTGAGTCGTATAAACATAACGCAAAGTCATAAAATCATGAATCACAACAAACGAATTTGGGCACTGTAAGCGTTATGCAAACCCTCGCGCAGAATCACCTACACCATTTTTGTCACTTCTGTCAAGGCGCCTTTTGTGAGCGCGCTGTGTTCCGGTGAGATTTTTTTTTGGTTTTCGAAAAAGTGTAGTGAATTGTTCTTACTTAAATAGTAGTAAACTATATAATTATTGAACTACATTCCAGAAGCTGAAAGTGAAAATACTCTATATTCCGGCACAAAACTCTGGCCAGCTTCATCAGCAGCAGAACAATCAAGCTCACGTAATGATTTTATTATTACTAACAATTTATACAATTAACCATAAATGACATCTACTAGTTCTATGAATACCGCTTCTGGTTTTATGAATCTAGTTAATAGTTCTGGTATTCATGGGCATGATATCATGACTTAACTTACAAATTTGTTTCAATAAATATTTAAAACGTAACGCCAAGGTGACGTTACGGCAACATGAGTCATGAAATCATGACCTTTTTTGTGGTGTATATTTATAACATGAAAACACACATTTTACGCGAAATCATGACTCATTTAGCAGGTTCCAAGCAGCGGATTTTTTCCCGTGGACATGAGCAGCCTTTGATAAAAAAGGCAAATGATAAAACATTGAGCAATTCGTTCGCCAAACAACAACGTCACTGGATACAACAGTCTGGTTTTAAAGAAGGAAAAATTCCTTATATTGCTAGCAACATAAACGCTTGAAAGTTTAATTTATTTCCATTCGGTCTAATGTCCTTTGGCCTGAGGTTCAAAGTTCTTAAGGACAGACAACGAATCAAAGAAAGCAAATATCTGCAGCAGGCGAATTCGCTGCTATTTTGTTTAGTAACTGAAGTTCACCCAGTAGCCCATGGCTGTTTGAAGTTAGTATTATGGCGATTTTATCACCCCTCGTCGGATTTTGTACTAGGCGAAGCTGTCAAGCAGTTGCTCAGCTGTCAAAAGGTGATTTGAAAAAATCTCTTTGATATTGATTTTAGGTATCAAAATATTTTTTTTTTATCTGTATTAACGAGATTTTTAGCCCTAGGCTAGTTCATCTCGGGACCCACGCTTTACTTCCCTTCCGAAGGAAGAACTCACATTTTGCGAGTTTGTCGGGAGTGGGATTCGATCCCAGGTCCTCGGCGTGATAGTCAAGTGTTCTAACCATCACACCAGGTCCGCTCCACATAAAGTTTTAAAAATCTAAGAAAAAATCAAAGTTGTTAAAAAAAATGCCCTTTCGTTTTAAAATAAAAATCATTATTTTTTTTTAATTTAAAAACCCAATGATCATAACAATTATTTCAACCAATATAATAGATCTCAAATAAAGCCTGTATGCGCAATAATCGGGACACAGAAGCACGGCTGTAGCTCTGTAATGAATCGGTAAAATTGTCCAAATAATTGATTGAGAACTCTTTGGTGTATGTTTATTATTTGTGCCAAATTTCATAAAAATCGATGCATTTCTTTTAACTGTGGATGAAACACAAACAGACGTGGTTTTAAGCATTTTGTACAATCATGACTAATTTTCATTCGCATAATAGATGGTTCTTTTACGCTACAGTTCAAAGTTCTGTGGTGATAATTATGAAATTTTGCTAGCAGTTATGATACTTATAGAGACATTTTCTTGCAAAATTTCATCAACTTTGATCATTTGGTTTGAAAGCTATTGGTATTGATATGGGTGAGTGTTAGTGGAAATGTTTCGTGTTTTTCATATGCGATGTTTGCATATTCATCACTTTAGAATTTCTCTGCCAATTTTCATGAAATTTTCACTGAAGGTAGTTGATTATGTGTATATTATGCCTGCAAAGTTTTACGATTTTTGGTATAGTACATTCAATAGTGCAATCGAAATAATAAAGGATGCTGACTAATTGCTGTTCGAGGGGCTAAAATCTCGTTCAGTCCCAATAAATGTTTCGTCTTCAAAATTGTTGATAGTGCTTTGATATTTTTGAAATTTTGCCTATACAACAAATGTAGATTGAGAGGTTTGTGTTCAAAATTTCAGCCATTTTCTTTGCCAAATTCAAAAGTTACAGCGTTGATAACCAAAACTAGGGACTGTACAAAATTCAATGGCACACATTCTACTCTTTCATTGTTACAACAAAAAGTACTGCACCGATTCACATAAAATTTTGTAGGTGAAATGAACACATCTGAAGATGTTATTAGGTCAAATATGAGCAATTTTAATGTATCTATTGCAGAGTTACAGCTGTGTTTCTATGTCCCGATTATTGCGGATACAGGCTTTATTAGGTTTGAAAACGTTTCATTGATTATTTATAATTATTTTTATAATTATTTTCTCTAAATTTCAAGAAAACATATTTTAAGTTTTTTTCTTGAAGATGTTTTTGAAAAGCCACGCACAAGTTTTCCACTTTCAGACAAGAAGTCTTTCTGGAAATTCTCCCAAAAGCTTTTTTAAAAGCTCAAAAGTTTTTTTTTTATTTTTAAGTTTTTTGATGGAACTCGCTGCAACAATCATCAACAATTTTCTGAGCAAATTGTTCAAAAATTTAACCGCTAGTTATTCGGTGGGTCAACGGCTTACAGTTGAATTATTTCGCCACGAGGCCGTTCATAAACCACGTAGACTTCTTGAGGGGGTCTGGCCAAAGTTTGCGCTCCTCACAAATTTATTTTTTTGTATGAACAAAAGTCTACCAGGGGGAGGGGGTCTGAAATGGGCAAAATTTGGTATACGGGGCTTATGAATAGCCTTTTACCACATAGTTTTAAATGCATTTAACCTGCCCTAGCTCGCGTGGTTGGCCACCACCGCCAGCACTCTGCTAATGTTGAATACAAAAAGCGAGATTTTTTCAACGTGTTGTACAAAATTCAACAGCGCGATTGCTCGAGGGTTAAATGATTGAATTGTCTTGAAAATTAAAAACAAGCTTTTATATGCTTTTGTGGGTCTCCAGTTAGCATAGTGGTTAAGGCTATGGATCGCCAATCTGGAGACGGCGGGTTCGATTCCCGTCCCAGTCGAAAAAAATTTCTCGATTCCCTGGGCATAGTGTATCATTGTCCTTGCCTCACAATATACATTTTTTTTTAATGGCAGGCAAAGAAAGCCCTTCAATTAAAAACTGTGGAAGTGCTCAAAGAACACTAAGTTGAAGTGAGGCAGGCCAAGTCCCAGTGGGGACGTAGAGCCACAAAGAAGAAGAAGAAGAAGAATGCTTTAGTGAATTTTTAACTCGCATTTTGTTTGCAGAAATTCCCACAATTGTAAACGCAGATGCTCACTGTCCCTCTCGTCAGAAGTGACGTGCAAAGTGTATGGTTTTGTTTATGGCGGTTCGCACTGAGGAGCATTCCATCTCTGGTTAAGATTGTGAGGACCTCTGCCATCGTAATTCTTCAAAGAATTTCTTTAAGATTTCTTTAGTAACCTCGTGGAGATTCCTCCTGGAGTCTGGTGAATATTCCCCTGTAATCTTGTTGAGATTCCCCCTGGTATCTCGTTGATTCCTTGGAATCTCGTGGAGATTATCCCTGGAATTTCTTTGAGATTCCCCCAGAAATATGGAAGCACTTAGAAAGATTATTTTGGCAAAGTTTTTTGTTAAGCCAAGGGTCACAGTTGTTTCAAGATTTTGTCACTAGACGGTGCTAGAGAATATGATAATTTTATTACTTATATATCTCAGGATCCCACTTAGAAATATGATTTCTTCTGCAAAGTTGTTTGGTAGGTCACGGGCCTATAATTGGTAAGTCATGATGATGAATTCCACCACGAGGCGGCGCTAGTCATATAATTTAAAAATCATTAAAAAGATTTAAATTTCTCAAAAAGTATTCAAAAAACTGTAACTTGTTTACTTTCAAAAATATTTTAGTTGAGTAAAATGTTTTCAAAAATCAGAAAAATAGTCATGAATGTACAACATTTAATTTTATTCGGTTCTCTCACTGAGCAGTTCAAAAAACGGAAGTTAAATAAGAAAAAAAATACTAAAAGTGCGCTTACTTCGAATTGAGCTAATCTATCAAGTCTATTTGTTCCAATTATAGCTAACTTGTTGAGGATGTAGCATTCAAAATTATAGAAAGTTAACGGCACTTTATAAAAAGTTTGTTGAAAATTTGTTAGCTTACAACTAATATACTTTTGCACATTTGCAACTAGCACCACCTAGTGGCAGAAAATCGAACCAAATCGCAATTCAACTGAAAGCCCTTGATCTGTCAAACAACTTTACCAAAGACACCAACATTCCAAATATTCAGGGTCCTGAATATAAATGGTAAACGGGCATAACACTGATCAAATTTTCATCCCATATGTTTCAGGATCCGGATTACTTGGAGAGCATTCATTTCGTTCGAGTTTTTGTCTCTAGCTACTGTCACAGTTTGCAACTTTGCCGAATACGGTAACGCTCCAACATGCATAACCAGAGCTCCACAACAAAAATTGAGCAAAGTTAGAACAAATCTATAGCAAAACCGAAAACGTAAGAATGAAGTACCGTAAAACGGGTTATCTTTGATAATGCGGGTAACGTTGATAGTGCGGCAGGCATCGCATAGTTTATCTTATAACTATGATTCATTCAACCAGTTAAAAAAAGGCAAACGTAGATCAATACTATACATATGAAAGTTCATCTTAGACGTATTTTCATTAAAACCTAGTTTATCTACAATTTTTTGGACAAAAATTTAAAATGGTTGTTATTTTTGTGATTTATCAACCTATTCAAACAATCTTCTATACGAATCCGTTTCAACTATTTTTTTTCAATGAACGGACTCTTATTTTCGATAGATTCATCATAGTAGATTCCGAATCTGGCCTTGAATCTCTTAACCCTCGTCGTGCATTGGGGTCATTATGACTAAAAGTATTGCATGCCCTTGTAATTTCATGTACCTAAATATATCTGTGTTGTTCAAAATTTGTAAAGCATTCAAAAACTACCCAAAAAAGTAAACTCATTATGAATAGCATGTAATCATATGTTGATGTCCCGTCATCATATATTTTTACTAAAATAATGATTTTAATAGCTAAATTCACTGTTTTTCACTCAGTACTTCGCAAATTCATTGTTATACACTCCCGTTCAAAAGTTTGGGGTCACCCCCTCAAAAACATGTCAGTTTTTAGGCCCATATCTCCGCCAATTTGCGTCTGATTTCAAAACCCTAGGTTTCATTCAAAAGATAATAAGTCAAAGAAACTTTGAACATGGTTTAAAAGAAACTTTTTCAAAAAATTTTGTATGTAAACTTAACCCTAAGTTGCCAAATTTTCTAAAAAATGAATATAAACTTACGGCAGTGTCGCTGGAAGTTGGGTCGACCAAATTTTAAGATGAGAGAGGTAATATGACCCATTTTCTATTAGCTTTCAACTGCTTTTTGCAGAACTAAGCTAAAAAATCTAGAAAAAAAAGTTATTAAGTAAATTAATCCTTGATGTCATCGACCAAAAGTTTGGGGTCACCCCTCAAAATGCTGTATCTGCCAAAAATTTGGGGTCACTATCGTAAAACATGGAAAAGTGATTTGTTGATATCTTTGTCATCATTCATTCAATTTTAATTCTTCTTGGCTTATTTGAAACAAAATGAATGATACTTACTGCATAGACATTGAACCACACATATTTGTTGAAATTTACATACTAAAACTTAACGTAAAGTTGCCTCATTTCTGAAGCGTGGTAAAATGTGCTAACTTTACATAACATTTTTATATACAAAAATCGTTAAATACGTTAAGTTGAAGACATCAAACGTAAATTTAGTGAATTATCTTTGAAATGAGCCAAAAATAATTAAAATTGAACTATAGATGACGAAGATATCACCAAATCACTTTTCCATGTTTTACGAAAGTGACCCCAAACTTTTGGCCGATACATCATATTGAGGGGTGACCCCAAACTCTTGGTCGATGACATCAAGGATTAATTTACTTAATAACTTTTTTCTAGATTTTTTAGCTAAGTTCTGTAAAAAGCAGTTGAAAGCTAATAGAAAATGGGTCGGAAATCGGACGCAAATTGGCGGAGATTTGGGCCTAAAAAAATGACATGTTTTTGAGGGGGTGACCCCAAACTTTTGAACAGGAGTGTACGTAAAATTTAGTAAATAATCAATGTTTTGATATGAAAAAATCATCTGATATATTCCACAAGGCTTGTCTCATCATGTTCATACTCCTAAGATTTCAATCTGTGAGTATTTTTCAATATTTGATGTGTTTTTTCAGGGCCCTGGTGAGATCTTTCCGATTAACTCTTTGTACACTTGTTTGACAGTTTTGGAACATTCGTTTTTGTTTTTCATCCTATCACGTATCGGAAGCTGTTTCAGGCTGTGCACTTTCTAGTCTGAAAATATAAAAAATGTATAAAAAGTAGCAAAAACAAAATATATAAAAAAGTTGCAATCACTTGTCATAAGGTGTGCATGGAGATGAGTGGTTTTGTGTTATTGTTTATAGTAATCTGCTATGGCAATGAGAATGTGTCTTTGTAAATGCATCCACGATTTGCATAAGCGTTTATGCTATGCTATGGCCCCGAGTACACGTGGTAAGTATTTGACAAGTAATAAACTCAAGAGTAACCATCTGTTTTACAGTAATAAAAAATCGATCGAGTCAAACCAGATGTTTGACCATTGGTTGTTTTTGGTAAAAAAATTTACCATATGTTCAACAATCTTAAGTTTTGTACAAAACGTATGCAAGGTTTCACGCCACCTTGACATCACCCTTGGGAAAAACAATCTTCCGCATCAATTATCTTTCCTTGTTATATTACACCCACCATTCAGTATTAACAATGCCGAATTTTCGTGTCCATTTGTGATGTCCCAAACAAAGACCTTTATGGCTGCAATCGACTAAACATAGTTAGCAAATATTTTTAGCAAATAGGGGAAATTACCTATTCTCGGCCGTTTTGTTCTCTTCGTCTTGGTAGGTTTTTTGAAACCTATTGAACTCAGAGTTGGCCTCAAATCCTTCCCAACCAATGTGAATTATATGGCCAAGTTTCAGACAATTTGGCTGACAAAAACCCCCCATGACGGAGAGAACAAACCTGCCGATAATACCCAATGTCACCCTACCTACTTCTCCACCGACGACACTAGAAACAGAAGGCAAAACAACAATCACACTCCTTCGAGCACAAAAACTAGATGCCTATTGCCTACACACATTTTCCGAAAATATTTTCGCAAAACAACCAAACCAGCTTTTCCCAGGCCATTTTCCCACAATAATATATTTGGACAGGTCACGCAAGAGGCACCACTGCGGAGGAACATTCCCAGTCATTTATTTACATAAAAACAGCATTTCCCATCCCTCCTCGGTGCCCAAGATGGCCCACTTTCCACTCACCTGGCAACGCATCGATTCTTCATCTTCATGAACGACAGCTGCTGGCGCTGTTGAAACCAATGATGATGACGTCGTCGTCGTCGGTGTACCTGGCATGTTTGCTCCTTGGCCTTGATGACTGACTAGGCTATGCATACCACTTCGCTGGATTGGTGGCACAACACAAACGACAAGGGATATAAATCCAAAATTAATCCGTCTTGTCGTTACATTTATGCCGGGGTGTTATTTTTCCCTTTTATCGTTGCTATGCTAGAATAACTTCTTTGCAGGTTGATAAACAACTTCAATCAGCTTCATCATCGTTACCAAACTCACAAATTTTCATAAAGTGCTCACTTTTTTCACTCTAGCCTTTCAAGGCCACGAACAGCAACTATGTGTTTGGAATTTCACTTTGTTTGGGTGAAATGAGGGTAATTCGGAGGCACAGTATTGATGATCGCTATCAGCAATCAACGACGCGCAGTGAGATGTTGGAAACCTGAAAATAGAAATAAGAAAAGAATTGATTATTGTTGCCAAGCATTAATAGACTGTATCAGGACCATATCAGGAGAATCTGCTCAACAGACACCCTAACAGGAAGGTTAGGGTAGTGTGGGGCTGAGAACATCTTCTACTACAAAAGTAAAATCCAGGACTACTTTCTCCTCGACCCACTAAGCACATTCCTATGGTCGCCAAACCCTACGTCTCTCCGTAACCACCAAGAAGATATTGTTTCAGAGAGGGGCTAGTGCATCGAACCCTCAAGGTTAGCTGCGTAGCCTGCAACAACGAACATCGATGACTCGCTTTGGAGAGTCCATCACGGTAGCATGCTGGGGCTTAGCCAGTTTCCCAAGTGGTCCTCACCACTCCCTTTGTTCTCGGAAGGCGGGCAGGGTCAACTCTGCCCGCGCCCAGCTGCTTAGCAGACATCAAGAACTGATGCCCACGTGCAACTCGATCTAACCTGCCTGCAAAGGAAAGGTATTACTACCAGTGTCGCGAAGCATCAGCGTACAAGTCGCAAAAAAGCTGATAAACACCAAGCTTGTATCACCCTGTCTCTGCGGTTTCAGATTCGCTCTCTCTACAGTCTCTAACACCAGAAAAGACAGAATCCCATCATAGTCACCCGGCCACCTTTGTTTTGCTACAACCATCCTGACTGGTTCACTGCACAAATTTCTGCTGGCCTGCTTACTCTCACAGAAAATTTGACGTTTGTGCGGTGCCGACACCTCTCAAACGTCAAATTTCGCGTGAGAGTAAGCAGGCCAGTATAAATTCGTGCAGTGTTCCCTTGGATACGGCTCATGTGAGTGTCATGACTCTCTCCGTCGCCTCAAGCAGATGCACGCGCAGCAGCATGTTAAACTATGCATGTGTACTACGTCATAAATCCTATTCGTTTTGCATAGCTCAGTTTAAACGCACACATTGAGCGCACCACGCAGTTCGCCCTGGCTACGGCAAACGCTCTCACTTCGCCCGTTATGCATCGTTGCTCAGAGAGATTGATTCTCTCGCAACCCGCCTGAAGCATACTCAGCAACTGCTATCGCTGCAAAGCTGCGAAGGGTGGAACCCACAACATGTTTGTCATCCCAGGCGTGACATGCTAGCTGATTCGTATCACGGGAAGGGTGACTCCAGAAAGCGGTTCAAGTGATTGTCTCGTGATGGTCGCGATTATTCGCAAGACTGATCACTACCCTTCAAGCCCTATTAGATGCACCAGAAGGTTGATGACAGCAGGATCTCCACCTGCCCCGGCCCTTACCGGGGACCCCTTTCCATCCGCGGGCTCGGAACCAACCCAGTAGGCCAACGTCACGACAGCAACGCTACCGGGACTTCCTCTCCGCGGCCACTTAATCGCTGTAAAAGTCGATCTCGACCGCAGGGCACCGGTATGACCTACGAAGCCGACTTCGAATCCCTGGACCACCTCTTGTACTGCATCTGGACTAGCCATTCTCCGAGTCCACGCGCCACCTCCTCTGTAGCTCCCAGACGATATGGGTAATAGCCGTTGAAACGACATTCCAGCCAAACTCATCCCTACACATCCTCTGGAAAAGATTGTCCGGAGTTGTGTCCTCTCCGCAGATGGCAAGCATACGATCACGCATTGTGCGAAAACACGGGCACACGAACAAAACGTGTTCCGCCATTTCCTCTAAACCAGCGCACACTGGGCATTCGGGAGAATCCGCATGCCCGAAACGGTGTAGATACTGTCGGAAGCAACCAAGACATGTAAGGACCTGTGTCAGGTGGAATGTAACTTCCCCATGGCGCCTATTAATCCAACTATCTACCCTCGGTATCAACCTATGGGTCCACCTTCCTTTGGTGGAACTGTACCACGCGCGCTGCCATTTGATCATGGAGGCCATCCTGGCAGCCCTGCGTATGCCTCTTGTGCCACGCATCTCGAAGCACTCCATGTCCACGGTACGCGCTCGCAACCCTCAGGTACATAAGCGTGTAAGTACTTTCCAGCTTACGTCGGTAGCATTCAATACTTAGCGCAGTGCCCTACGCCGGGCCGCCATACCTTAGTATGGACGTAGCGACACTAGCCAGAAGCTGGCGTACACCGCAGAGCTATTGGACGCCATCCGGGACAGTGCCGCAATAGCTATGGAGGCTCTTTTAAGGCATAATCAACAAGGCTACCGAAGGTGAGCTTATTGTCGATCATCACGCCCAAGTGTTTGACAGAGCGCTTCGACGGGATAGTGCATTCGCCTCTACACTGATCACCGCCTGCGACTCCGACTTCCGGTTGTTCACAACAGTCACCTCCATCTTGTGGTGAGCCAGCTCCAGTTTCCTGGACCGCATCCACGCCTCCACAACCTTGATGGAGTGGTCGGAAGTCAACTTCACCTCCTCGATCGTTTCACCGTATACATCGAGCGTAATGTCGTCGGCAAATCCGACAATCTCCACTCCCACTGGGTACTCTAACCTCAACACCTCGTCGTACATGACATTCCATAACACCGGATCCAGGATGGAACCTTGCGGGACTCCTGAGGTTATGTGAAAGCACTTCCGACCCACCTCTTTGTTGTAAACTAGTACTCGATTCTGAAAGAAACCTCCGAGAATCTTGTACAGGTACCCGGGTATCCCCAGACGCAAGAGCACATCGGCAATAGCAGACCAGCTGGCGCTATTAAATGCATTCCTTACATCCAGAGTCACTACTGCACAGTAGCGAATCCCCCTTCTCTTAGGCGGTTTTTGTAACCGACAAGATAGCGTCTACGGTCGACCTCCCCTTCCGGAAGCCGTACTGGTTACTCGAAAGACCATTTTCGCCCTTGGTGAACCTCAACATTCTATTGAGGATGATCTTTTCGAGCACCTTCCCCGCCGTGTCTATCAAGCATATTGGTCTATATGCCTACAGGACGCCGAGGCCCGTGGCGTAGTTGGTCACACGTTCGCTTCATATGCGGATGGTCATGGGTTTGATTTCCAGCCCCGGCACTTAAAATTTTTCGTCAGTTGCTTTTCCCCCGAGAGCAACTGACACTGACCCTCTTCTGAGCCCCATGGCTCAAACGGACCCGGATACCTGGACATCGGCGAACTGCTACTCATAATGGACCCCCAATCGGACTGGAAAGGAACAACGGCCATCTATCATCATCCTTGTGCTCATCATTCTACCAGGTATATAGTAGGAAAGTGAAAGCAGCAGAAAGGCAGCGATAAAGTAGAAATATAATCTAGGCGCTGTACAAAATGTAAGTGCAGCTGTCAATTGAAATTGCTCACGTAGTGCCCCAGTGGACAATAAAGCTGTAAATTAGGTTAAGTGATTGAGAATAAAAAAAATGTTTAAAAAAAAATATATGCCTACAGGTCTCCGAGTGGTTTCCCCGACTTTGGCAATAGAACCAGGCTCTGCCTCTTCCATGCATCGGGGGAAGCTTCCTTGTCCAGACATTTCTGCATAGCAGACCTGAACATCTTGGAAGCCTCTGCAACAGATACTTTTAAGGCCAGGTTCAAAGCTCCGTCTGGACCTGGGGCCTTTTCTACGCTAAGGGTCTTTGCTATCCCCGCTTTATCACTGACCCTCTCCATATTGTCAGTCATAGTCCCCAGCTGTTCTACGAAAGGAGGCCAAAAGGACTAGGATCATGACGTGGAAAAAGCCCCTCGATGATATCCTCCAACACCTCTGGAGATTGCTCATTACACCTCTCAATGACACTCAAAGCAGGCATTTTTGCTTGCCCTTATGTCAGTCTTCAGCGCGACTTTGTGAAGAGGTGATCACCACACCACCCGCCGCCACCGTTCGTTTCTCTCTTTCTCAGATCGTGTTCGCAGACACGGCGCAGGTCTGCAGTCACTTGAGTCCACCAGTAAGCCGGTGGTCTCCCATTTCTAGGATGGACATGCCTGGGCATGGTCGCATTGCACCACTACCAGCTCGTCATCGCTAAAACCGAGTAGGATTGGCTCACGGCGGAGCACCTTCCTAAGTACCTAGTCGTTGAAGTATGATGTCTTCCACCTGCGAGGGCTAGGCTTTGACGTAGACGCTTCTGCGCTACCTGCTATTGTTGTAGTGTGTAAGCGATACTGTAGCGAACCGTCAGGTGATCGATGTGAGTGTAGCCATCGTCCATAATCGACTTCATTCCGTTCCAACTAAGGGTACTTTTTGTACCGCCATTAGACAGATCAACATCTAGCATAGCCACTGTCTCTCGAAGAACCTGGCAACAGCACCTCCCCCCATAAGTTCGTAAAACGGCTTCCAATACCACGGCCCAGGCATTGAAGTCACCCACTATTACCACCGGGCTCCACTCTGTCATACAGTCGTCATACAGTCCAGCATCTGCCCGAATTGCTCGATCGACCACCGTGGAGGCGCATAACAGCTACAGAAGAAGACCCCGTTTACTTTGGCGACCACGAAGCCTTCTCCTGGAAGGAGTATTTACCCGTCGTCCATATCGCCGCCATTTTTCTGAACCCATCCGCGTCCCAGTTACCCCTGCCGGCAGATACTCGGTATCGGTCCGTTATGATGGCGATATCAGTCCTCAGCTCAGAAACCGCCTGACAAAGCAGTTGCTGAGCTATTTTTTTTTTTATTCTTAATCACTTAACCTAATTTACAGCTCTTTTGTCCACTAGGGTACTACGTGAGCGATTCCAATTGGACGCTGCACTTCCACTTTGTACATCGCCTAAATGTATTCTATTCTATTCTACTTTATTGAACTGGTTGCTTTTGTGCTTCTTTCACTCTTCTACGCTGTACAAGGTAGAATGATGAGCACGATGATGCTGATGTGCGGCTGCTGTTCCTTTTCCAGTCCAATTGGGGGTCCATTATGAGTTGCGGTTCACCGATATCCAAATTCCTGGTCCGTTGGAGCTATATGCTCCGAAGAGGGTCAGGTGCCAGCTGCTCTCGGGGGGAAGAGCAACTGACGAAAAATTGCAAGTGCCGGGGCTGGGTTCGAACCCATGACCATCCGCTTATGAAGCGAACGTGTGGACCACTGCGCCACGGGCCCCGTCAGTTGCTGAGCTATGTCACAGTGGTTTAGGTTTATCTACTTTACCTGCACTGTGATTTGTTCTTGCGGCTTTCTTGAAGGCGAGGATTTCCCGGTACCGACTCATCCAGCCTTGTGCCTTATGGTTTTCGGCGTCGCAACTCCTGTACAGTTTGCTCCTGTCAGGGCCTTTGCAGTCCCATGATTTTTGTCCTGGTTCCAGACACCTAAAGCAAACCTCCGTTGGCACGTGGAACGTCAGATGACATATGCACTAGCCTACTTTAGCGGACTTTTTGACGTCCGCCACAGGTAGCTGAATCAACGCTATCTGGGTCCCTGCTGGCCCCTTCTGTAGCCTAACGGTTGTGGCGGCCACCTTCACATTGCACTGTTGCCGAGTGTCGTGACGAGCTCTTCCACTTCGGTGACCTCGTCTAGGTCTTTGACCTTCAGAGTCGCCTATTGTGTGAGAGCCCTCACTTCTACTCCTTCGCCAAGGACCTCTTCCGCCATCCTCTTGTAGGCGGCGCCCTTGCGCTCCTTATTGCGCTTCAGCTCCAGGTTCATCTCGCCTGTACGAGTACGTCCTTGAGTACGCCTAATACTGCGCTCTCGGCTCCCAGACCTATGAGGAGCTTGATCGTGGCATTCTGCGTGCATGCTTAATGCAGCTACCTCTGCTGTTAGGGTGCAGCTGCGAGCTCTTCTGCGTAGGCGATCTCGTCCAAGTTTTAATACTAGAGAGTCGCCTCCGCCTTTTTGGGCTCTTACCTGCACCTTTTCGCCCAATACCTTTTGAGCTAGTGCTTTGTAGGAGACGACTTTTTTTTGGCCACCTCATGCTTCAGCACTAGCATAATCTATCCTATCATGGTGCGCTAGATGCTTTTTACATCCGCGCTCAGCGAGCAAAGACGGTTTTCGTCTCGCATGCCCCTCAACACCTCGGCATACGTGTCTGCCTCGGTTCTGAAGACCAGCGTGTCGCTTCCTTCGCGTTTGTGAGCTGACTCCACTTTTCTCACACGTTTCCTCTTTCCGACCGTAATCCAAGAGTACTCTTTCCCTTGGTTCGGTTGGCCACCGTTCCTATTAAGGTTCGCCTCTTGTGGCTCGGTGTCCCTGCCCATCGCGCGTATCGCTACCGACTTGGCAGCAAGGTTACTCGCGCTGGCCGTCCCTTTCTTCCTCTTTGGCTTATCGCCCGCCACTGCCGACGCTTCTTGCGCCGCGTCTCCTCTGCAGGTTTTGACGTGCAGCTCGAGCCGTAGGGCGGTTTGGCCTGTCTTTCCTTCATGCTTGCATTAGTCGCACTCCGGTCTTCGACCAGCAGATCATACTCCTTCTTTGCCAGAGGCAGTGATTTGCGGAGCTTCAGTAGGCCCTGTTTTAGGTTCTTGCTGGTGGTAGAACGCCCGCTCGTGTAGTCGATCAGTTCGTCCAGCTATTCGGCAATACCAGCTCCTCCTCCTGTAGAACCTCCTGTCGCGTTTTCGCTGGTGGGTACACCAGCCCCTCGTAGTGGCGATCTCGCCAGTCGGTCTCGCGCGACCGGGTTCAACGCCGTTCTCTCTACCTCTCCAGTCTCGATCACATGGTTTATGGATTTGGTAGTCATTTCTGTTTGGCCCTCCTTAGAGACGCTATCCCTCACTGCCAATGCAAATGAAGTAGTCGTCAATGATCCTGGTGGTTATCTATGCAAGCAGGGAGGCCACTCGAGGGTTGGCACAGGCGCTTATGGGGATTGAGTACAGAGCCGAATCAGTGCTGATCAGGAGTGTTCATCAGAACCTTTTTCCATCCAATTAGCTACCTAAGTTGAGTACAGGCCAGGAACGTATTTTAAGGTCACGCCACAAGTTGGGCCTACTAGGAGGATTAAGGTGCGCAAGCGGACGTGATCTCTGCCAGGCAGCCATAGCACGAATCCCTGGGGCAATACCTACAGGGTAGTCATGGCAAGGACAAAAGGCTCGTTGGCACTCCCTGCGCGCTCTCCAGAAATGCTGCAGAGGATTGTGAAGACACTATTTCCGCGCCACGAATCGCGATTATGAACTCCCGTCCCGTACGGCCAAACCGGCCAAAGCTAGGAATCCCTACGACTATTCAAAATCGCGAAATCAAACAATCGAGTTCGATATCGAGATAACTGGAACTAGCCCACATTGGTGTCCATTGGAAACATACTATCCATATTGCGATATGGTGCCGCTGCGTGGTCCGTCACCGTACGACAAATCCTCCAAAAATGCCGTGAATACCAAGTAATTAATGCATCGCCTGTTCATTGACTTCACACGAAATGATCAACCGCTACTATGGACATCTAGGGACAATCCAAATAACACATTTATCACAGAAAAGTCACGGCAGCGCAGGTTTATGTTGTGCAGAAGTCACTGGAATAACTTTTAACAAGCAAATACCTACTTGCTAGAAGTAAGTCACAGTGACTTCGTGGCAACAAGAACCTGTGCTGCCGTTACTTTTCTGTGACAAGTGTGTTACTTGGGAAAAGTGGCTTCGTGAGTAGTTAATTTCGTGAGAAGCTTCAATACCAATCAAAGTAACGACGGAAAATTGCGTAAGGGTCTCGTGTGAACTATCTAGTTTATTCAGATCTCAGTTCGCGACAACAGATCCTGCTCCCGGGAATTTGTGATGGGGCCTAGCGGTTTTTCAGGAAGTTCCCAGAAACCCCAGGGGAAAGGGGGTGCATTTGGACTAAGAACCTTTTAAGCGGGGCATTTTCAAATGGATTACGGGGATTTAAAGGGCGTTTTAATGTAATTATAGAAGTTTCAAGGGGTTTCACGGTTTTTTAGGGGTCTTAGAAGCTTTTTCAGGTCGTTTCAAGGAGTTCCGGAGATCTTAGAAGCCTTTTACGGGTGTTCAAGGGTTTGCAAAGAATTACGGCGAATTCAGGGGCATTTCAATAATATTGTAGGGGTTTAAGGAGCGGTTCAAGGGGTTTTAATTTTGATTAGGCGGGGTCGCAGTAGCCGTTTAAGAGGGTTTTAATGGAGTTACGGGGGTTCAGAGGTGTTTTAGAGGGCTTCAGGGAGATCCAAAAGGTTTCAGGAATATTTAAGGGACGTTCCGAGAAATTTTTGGTATCGGAGTATGGAGCCTTTTTAGGTCTATCAAGGCTTTCGGCGAGACCTCATAGAGCTCCTCTGAGACCGTCTTATTTAGATTCTCTTCAACCCCCTAAGATACACTGAAAGGCCTCTAAGACCTCCAGTTACCCCCTGAGACCTGCACGTATCACCCTAATATCCACCGGAACTCCCTAAAACTCCCTGGGACGCCCTGATACGCCCCACAGTATCTATGATAGAAATATGTAATTAGAAAAACATCAGTGTTCCTTAGTCATCCAGTGAATGAAAGTTAAGGGTCTATTCTTTCATTTGGTGCAATGATCGAAATGTTCTATCGGGGGTTATTTTTCCATACAAAGTTTGGGTGATCTTCTTCTTCTTTTTGGCTCTACGTCCCAACTGGGACTGGGCCTGCCTCGTTTCAACTTAGTGTTCTTTGAGCACTTCCACAGTTATTAATTGAAGGACTTTCTTTGCCTGCCATTGCATGAAATTGTATATTGTGAGGCAAGTACAATGATACACTATGCCCAGGGAGTCGAGAAAATTTTCCCGACCGGAACGGGAATCGAACCCGCCGTCTCCGGATTGGCGATCCATAGCCTTAACCACTAAGCTAACTGGAGACCCATAAAGTTTGGGTGAAACGTACCCTAAAAATGGGTATTGCTTGGAAGCTTGTTCTAGAAGTCGCGAAAAAAATAAAAAAAAGAGTGCGAAAACTCTCAATAGAACATTTCCTCTCAGCACCTAATCAAAAAGGTGATCCTTAGCTTTCATTTGGTGGGTGACTTTGCGATACCGATTTTTTGAGAAGTAAAAAGAAAATCGAGTGAAATACTGTTCCACTAAGAATCTGCATCCTTTGACAGATACGTATTTCGACCTCAACTGTAAGGTCGTCTTCAGTGTCTTGTACTTGACTCGATTTTTTGATAATGTTTTTTGTCACAGACAACGTGCACCCCTTAGACCTCCTGAATCGTCCTTGATGCCTTCAAGACCCCCTGAAACTCCCTGAGGGTCCCGTTTTTCAGTGTGGTACCAGGTACAACCTTCTCTGAAACGCTCCTGAGATCTCCTAGTACCCCAAGACATCCGCTGAAACGCTCCTGACACACCCCGAAATGCCTCTGGGACCCTTGGAACCCCCTGAAACTCTATGAGATCCTTTGATGCACCCCTAAGACTCCACGGAGCCCTCTGAGAACCTCGGGGACTCCCCCACGCGCCTGAGTCCTTCTGGTATCCCCTGAATCTCCCTGGGCTCCCTTGGAACGCCTATGAGATATCCTGGTACCCCCATAAATCTCCTAAAACGCCTCTAAAACCCCTTAAATCGCCCGTGGTATCCCTGAAATTCTCCTGGACCCCCTGAGACCTCTTGAAACGCAGTTGAGGCCCCCCATACCACTCCTGAAACCAACTGAAGCCCCTGCCTGCCGTTGCCATAATTACCGTCATTAGTGCATTTTCTTAAGTACAATATTCTTGCTCTTTTTATGCAGACTATAAAAAGGGTCATAAATTAAATGCATAAAAATAAATGCTTAACTAGTGGCATTTTTAACTGCCAAATGATTCTATGACTCAATTAGACAGGCGTATTCCCGTTGTTTAGACTTTTTAGAAGTTTTTAATGAACATTGCCAATATGTCTATGAAATTTTCCATTCACTGGTAGATGCTTAATAACCTCGTTTTTCATACTGTACACAAGTCCAATCACAAATGAATAGCTTGGATTACAACGAAAGTGTCGCTTCCAGCTATGAATCATCATTCCCTACATACAAACACCAAAAAGCCACACTTTCCCCAACACTGGACCGTCGTTTCGACGTCTATTAGCCCTCTTTTGCTTGCTCGTTCATTCAAACGGGACCAAACAACCATGCCATCAACCGACCGACCAATGGTCGAGTAACGGTGGCCTGCTGCTGTGCCCAGTAGTGGTATCGATTACACTGTAGCCTGGCCATGCCTTACACTGACCGTTTCAACAACCGGTCGGTCTAGCTAAAAAACAAACACAAACATCGACTTCCAGCCGCTCCGGCTGGATTCCGTACCGGAGCTTTTTTTTCATTGCCCCAAGAGCGAGGATATTGATAGCGATACAGATATAGAACAGCAGAGCTAGTTGAATTTTAATTTGCGACATGGAAACCGAACCCTTTTTCCGTCCTTTGGCTGGGCCCGTTCATAATACATACCATCAACGACAGAAGGAAAGCAAAAGCCCATCCTGACAAGATTCACAATCTCTGAAACCGCGCGTTCAGATCTTGCCTGGTGACTACTGTATTGAACGTATTTGAATGGGGTTGTTAGGTTTGAGTACGACTGGCTTTCCCCCCGATTCACAGAACCAGGTGAATCCTCACAGTGAAGTAAGCGGGTTGGGGTTGGTTGGTAGCATGTGGTGACGGGAAAACATTGGGCCTTCCATTATTTCAATGCCCAATAAAATATTCAATCGATAGTAGACGACGGTTTAGACACGGGTCGCTAGTAGTGAACGAATATAGAAGGGCACGGCGACAATCTTCGATAATTCCATTTCTATTGTTTCACTTTTCAAGGCACCTTCATTCGATGTCTGGACAAAGTTAAACCCTTACAACGCTCAAGTTCATTTTGGGTTGATGGGTTCACTTCCAGTTTTGGTACATCTTATAAAGAATGCACGATTTGTGCAGTAGTTTCTAACCTATTCTTAGCCTACTGTCTCCGAAACCCAAAAAAAAAAACGTTACTGAAACCGAAAATGAAAGATTACGAACTGATTCAACGGCTACGACTGTTATCGCGAAACAACGGATACGAATTTGAACTTGGAATGTATTAACCCTAGCCCAGCAGGGTAAACTGGCACAGCTAGCCAATAAGGCATGCCGTATGAAGTTTAAGATCCTAGGACTGAGCGAAGTCCGTCGGCCAAACTTTAGGGACCAAAGATTGACATCGGGTCAAATTCTGCTATATTCTGACCTACGAGGTGAACACGCTCCTCACCACCGTGGAGTTGGTTTCCTGCTTAGCGCTCATGAAGTGGTAATCTATTAATGAGAGGATAATTGTGGCCAGATTCAGAACACGGGTTCGAAACCTTACCATGATCCAATGATACGTACCAACTGATGCTGCTGAAATGCAAGACAAAGACATCTTTTACAGCCAACTGAATGCTGTCGTGGACAAGAGTTCGAAATCAAGATCCTCATAGGCGACTTCAACGTGAAGGTTCGTTCCGACAACTCGGACTATGAGCCCGTCATGGGACGCCATTTATGGACTCGGAGAAATGAGCGAAAACGGAGAGCTGTTTGCAGAGTTTTGTGGCAACAATGACATGGTGATTGGGGGATCGCTCTTTCCTCATCGACCAGTGCACAAAGTGACAAGGGGTTCCCGTGATGGCGTCACGGAAAATAAAATCGACCACATCTCCATCCGAAAAGGGAGACGGAGCCAGCTTGATGTGCGGCATTGCGTGGATGAAGCGTAGAAGATCAATGGAGCGCCATCAAGAACGCCTTCATCGCCACCGGCGAGAATAATTTGGGTGAGACGCATCCAGAAAAAGCAGTGGCTCACAGATAACACATGGAGGATGATACAGGAGCGAAGGAACGCCACAGCCGCGATTGAGCATGAAAAAACATGAGGAGCCAAAACCGTAGCCCGTCAGCGCTCGAGAAGTGAAACGCTAATGAAGGTGGGACTGTAAGGAAAGGCTTTCAGCCCTTACCCGATGTTACCCGGCAGGGCGGCCTTAAGCAGGGTACCTCCACTAAATTAAGGATTTCGGATGGAATTTAATTTGAAAATAATAATAAATCTATTTTGCAATAAAAACTTATATTCTATTCTGACCTTCGTTTTGTCCCGTTCTCCCCACACTATGTTGGTCGACTTCGTTGGGGCCCTTGCTGCAGTGGTGGTGGTCGGCACGATAGTCGTCGGCTTCTGCTCCACACGGTTTGTGCGGAGCTTCCTCCTTCTTTTTCTTCTTCTTTCCTCTTCTTCTCACTTTTCTTCTTGGGCAATAAAACTATCCTTTGCTAATTAGCCAAGGGGGTGAGATTTTGTTGGAACCCCCTCAGCGACGGTGGTGTAAAACACCGAACTGCCTACTCGCCGTAGACAGTTCCGATAGTCACCGCGGCGAACTATCACAGGTGGTACGCCCCTTTGTACCTACCTGTCTTCGTCTTCCTTGACTGTTAGCTACACGGGCGAGACAAAGCTCTATTGACTGAGCCCGTGTAGCGAAGACGGTGGGATATTGGACTCTTGGCGAACCGCAAATGGCGGTGGTCCTCACCCTAGCACTGCACTTTTGCACTGCACTTTGGTTCCCGAACCACGGGCCGGCACTATGTTTCGGGGGAACCTTTTGTGGTGTATTCACTCCCGACGATGCTAGGAACAACCATCTAGCACATTCCGCGCGAAAACGGCACTCTTTCACTCCTTTACTAGGTGATAAAAACGGGTTGTAAAAAATGCGTCCGTCGCACTACGTGGTTCGTAACTTTCCTCTTGTTTGATCAAAACAAAACAACACCACACACCGCACTCGATTGTTTCTGCTGCTGCTGCTTTCGATGTGTGCAATGGGGTGGGGAGATTGGGGGTCAAATGCCTCACCGATACAATATATATACGAATTTATTTCCCTAATTTTAACTAAATAAATATCAAATAAAAATAATATAAAAACAAATTAAAATGATACAAAACACAGTGGTGTTCACAAATTTAGAACAAAATTGTAACCACGGGTTACAGGACAAAAGAGCGTGGGTGGACTCCCTAGCCAACGATGGCAAGAAAGCCGCAAATACCGGCGATATTCGCCTCCTCTACGATATCTCATGTCGCCTAAGTGGGACTAAGAAGAAAACTACGATGCCCGTGAAAGATGCTGGTTCGAGCACTTTGGACACCTTTTTCACATGTCGGCCACGCCATCAACACCTCAGCATGATCCGCCAAGGGTTCAACGCATTACCCGTGTCAACACCGAAGCTGCATCAGTGCAGGAGATAGTAACAACCATTCGTGAAATGGAATCGAATAGAGCCGTTAAAGGTGCCCTGAAAGGGTGACCTGACTGTGGGCGATCGTTCTCAAAACCCTCAAAAGTGATCCTTAACCGGATGGAGGAGAAGATTGACGCAATTCTTGGACGGCAGCAAGCTGGATTCCGTATCATACGATCCTGTGTGGCCATATTGCCACGCTCCATATCATAAAAAGCTTTGGACCGTCTCAATCACGAAAGCATGTGGGAAGCCCTCAGGCGCAACGGTGTTCCTGAGAAAATCATCGGGCTCATTGAAGCACAGTACAGAGCATTTTCGTGCAGGGTACTGCTCAACGGTTTCTTGACCGATCTCACCCGGGTCGTTGTTGGAGTTAGGCAGTATACTATCACCGCTACCTTGCCTCATTGTAATCCACGAGATCCTGGTAGGGGGCTGTCCATAAACCACGTGGTCATTTTTTTGGGACTTCCAGAAAAATCTCCGAATGAACTGCAGGAGCAATCTGTGGAAGAAAGTGAAAAGGAAAAAAAAACTTTTTGAAGGAATTACTGAATTCTCCTGGAGGTATCCTTGGGTCCTTCTGAGATAATATCTGAAGTAAATTCTGAAGAGTTCCTTGAATGAACTCTGAAGAAACATCTACATCGATATCTGAAAGTCTTGGTGAAATCTCTGAAGAAATTTCTGGACTAATCCTGGCAGGCATTATGATGGTATTTATAACCTCTTGGAATCTACTGGACTTGAAAAATTTCTCATTCGAAGTGCAATTTTTTGGTATAGCAATCCGTGTAGTCAATTGTGAATTTTCAAATAACTCAACGTACATATGTACGGATGGGTAAGTTATTGGTTAAATTAGGAAAAAAAAGTCCACAGCTCAGGTGAGATTTCAACTCACAACTCTTATACGCTAGACAAGTGGTTTACTAACTAAGCCACGACACTTGCCGCTATAACTAAGCCTATTCTATAACTAATAACCTAATTTTGGGCACGGATAGATACGTACTTTATCTAAACCTATACAAAAATGCAAATCAGTTGGTATGAAATTGACTTAATAATAGCGACAAGTGCTCAAAATAAGTACACCTGCCCAAATGGCACAAGACCCTACTTAGGTGAAGAAATTTCGTAAAGAATTCCAGAAAGAATCCTTGAAAGAACGCCTGCAGAGATTACTGAAAGAACTGCTGGGGTAATTCCTGAAGAAATTCCAGAGGAAATATCAGAAAGAATAAATACCTGAAGCAATTCCTAGAGTGATCCTCGAAGGAACTCCAGGAGAGATCACTGAAGGAAAGCCAGCGGAAATCCCTAAATGGAATTCGGTGCCAGGCTATTCGACCGAAGCTCATAAGGCTGAAGGACATTTGTAAGGCCAAAGGGTAAGACTGAAGAGATCTCAAAAGGAACTTCTGGAGGATTCCGTGATTGGAATCTTAGAGCAATCTTCGAAGTAATCCAGTAGGAATCCCTGAAGAAAGTCCTTCAAGGATCTGGGAAGATTTTTCTGGAGGAATCGCTGAATCCTTCTGAGTTAATCTCTTAAGAAAATTCTAAAGCGATGTGAAAGATGGAGGTTGAATAAAATATAATGAAAAAATCGAAAACATACTTGCAAAAGTTTCGCATTTGAATGCACACCCTGGAATGCCAAATTTTTTCAAAAGTCTTTTGTATAGTTTTCCCAAAAACAAAAAAAGGAAAAAAATGTACATTCCATAATTCCTATGACCAGACTTCAAATTGTAAAAACGCTCTCTTTTTGCCTTTCTCATACACTAAGTGTACTGGAAAGGCTATATCGACACTAATTTTTCATTTGGGCCTAACTGACATTTTCGATTTCTCTTCATCGATCCTCTCTTTGTGTTATTACAGAATGTGTATTGAGTTTTCTAATTTTTTTTTAGTTGAAGTGCGAAGGGTTCATTCAAATATTACGTAACGCAAAATTTGCTGATTTCGACGAAGAGAAATCGATCAAGTCAGTTGGGCCCTTATGAAAAACCATTGTCGAATATGTTCATTCAAAAAATGACTTTTTGATAGAAGGCCCGGAGGGTCGAGTCACATATACCAATCAACACAGTTCGACGAATTGATGTGATGTCTGTGTGTGTACAAAATAAACTAAACTCACGTCACTTTTTGGAAATAAACCTCAACCGATTTTAATGACCGGCGGTTCATTCGACACAGAATCTGGTCCCATTGTTTTCTATTGAAAATGGTTCGAATCGGTTCAGCCGTTAAGGAGATATTGCCATCTAGGTGTTCCGGACCGGTACCCCAGAAAGGGGTCAGATATGAAAATGCCAATAACCATTGCATGCGACACATTAAACCGCAACTTTTTCGATAACCTGATTAACAGTAAGCAATAAAATAGTCTAAGACCATATTTGGGACAATCGGTAGAATTTCGTAACCGGTTCCGGGTGTCCCGCCGGAAGTGGTCAAATGTAGAATAGAACCAAACCTATTCATGTGACACATCAAATTACTTTTTAGATAACCAGATGAACAGTTAATAGTGCCCCGGAACCGGTTCTGGGTAACGTCCTCATTGGGACAAAGCCTGCTTCTCAGCTGAAAAGAGGTCAGCAAGACATCTCAGACCACATCTCAGACTACACACTTAAATTCAGAAATTGATCTCGGTAAACGGTTTGCCGAGAATCCAACAGCTGATATCTCGGTAAAATATTTACTGATTCTCGGTAAAAAAAAATACCGAGATTTCGGTAAACCATTACCGAGTCTCGGTGATCTTTGCCGAGATCTGGATTACCGAGATATCGGGAAAGTTTTAACGACATCTCGGTAAAACTTTTACCGAGATTCAGTGAAAATATTTACCGGATTCTCGGCTGTTGGGTTCTCGGCAATCCGTTTGCTGAGGTCGGCGATTTAATTTAAGTGTGTACAGGTAGTGCCCCGGAACCGGTTTAGGGTATCCCGCCGGAAGTGGCCAAATATAAATGTGAACAAAACCCAACATGCAACACATCAGATAGCGCTTTTTTCGATGACCTGATGAATGGTTTGCTAGGAAATAGCCTCATATCACATTAAAGACTACCGGTAGTGTTCCAGAACCGGATCCGGGTGTCCCGTAGGAATTGGTCGATTGTAAAGATGAACCAAACTCATGCTTCTTCTTCTTCTTCTTCTTTGTGGCTCTACGTCCCCACTGGGACTTGGCCTGCCTCGCTTCAACTTAGTGTTCTTTGAGCACTTCCACAGTTATTAATTGAAGGGCTTTCTTTGCCTGCAATTGCATGAATTTGTATATTTGAGGCAAGTACAATGATACACTATGCCCAGGGAGTCGCGAAAATTTTCCCGACCGGAACGGGAATCAAAACCGCCGTCTCCAGATTGACGATCCATAGCCTTAACCACTAGGCTAACTGGAGACCCCAACTCATGCATGCGGCGCATAAATTCGCGGCCTTTTAGGAAACCTAATGAACAGTTAGCAAGAAACTAGTATCAGATCATATTTAGGACAATCGGTACTATCCGGAACCGGTTCTGGGTGTCCCGCTGCAAGTGGTAAAATGCAAAATTAAACAAACCCATGGTAACCTAATGACGGTTAGTGACTTATTTATTTATTTATTGTTGTCAATCAATCGTAGACTTATTTCAGTACATTTCACACTTAATACATATCTACATATAAATATTGTTGTTGTTTGTTTGTTAATAACCGGGGATGAGTCATATCATAATAAGAAAATAGTATTAGACCACTTTCGAGGCAACCGGTAGTGTCCCCACCAGATGTGTTCATATGTAAAAGTGAAACAAATCCATGCTCATAAAATAGCGGATTTTTCGATCACCCAATGAACAATGAGCAAGAAACTAGTCTCAGACCACATTTAAGACTACCGTCAGTGTTCTGGAACCGGTTCAAGAAGTCTCGTGACCAACCCCATGCAAGCGATACATCAAACCACGGCTTATTTTGGTAATATATGAACGGTTTGCAAGAAAATGGACTCATACTACATTTAAAACTACCGATAGTGCTCTCGAACCGGTTCCGGGTCCGGGTGTCCCGTAGAATGTTGTCAGATGTAACCAATCCCATGCATGAGCCACATCACATCTTGGCTTTTTCAATGACCTGATAAACAATCAGCAAGAAAACTTACTCAAACCACATTTGAGAGTACCGGCTGAGCTCCGGAACCGGCTCAATGTGTCAGATTTGGTCAGATATAAACGCGAACCAAACCCATGCATGTGACATAGCAAATCCAGGACTTAAAAGCACTTTGGCCTACATCGATGGAAAGATCATGAGTACATATTTGACGAGAAAGGCACTATCACCACTAGGTGGGTTAATCTGTTTTTTTTTGTTAATATCATAAGGGCATATCTTCAGTGATCAATTTCTTTATGTTGATTTTATCCCAATAGTATTATGTATTTCCGAAAATACGGTCAGTTTCTGGATAATCTCATGGGGAAGCTCTAGAGAACTGTTTTGACCAGCGTCTAGAACTTCAAAGGTATTTTTCTATTTCATAATTGATAATACTATTTGGAATACATGAATCTCATTTATCAATTTTTGAAACGTGTTGATGTTAGAGTTTGATGTGGTACGTTCTTGTTATCATTGTCTGCCATTTGGTTTTGTTGTTTGCCCCTGTCTGTCGTCGCCCCCTTCCGTTTGTCCTCGTCTTGTCGTTTTCTATCGATAAAGTCCTTTATTTTTGGTTCCGTTACAGATATGGACCATTTGTCCCATCAATGTTTTTAGTATAAGTTAGCAAATAGTTTAGTTTTAATTCCATAAATCCCTCCTTCCAAATTTTATTTAATTTTGTTTTTTATTCTTTTTTTTCAATCCTTAACCTCGAAACAGTCGCGAGTACTTCGGCTTCCCAAACTAACATGGTATTCAGGCAGTAATAAATTGTAAAATGTAAAACCAATCACTCAATTACTTGGGTTTGTGCACACGTAAGAACTATTTACAACGAGACGCGACAACGAGAACGGACACAACACGTTTTGTTCTTACTACTTTAGTAAGAACAAAACGTGTTGTGTCCGTTCTCGTTGTCGCGTCTCGTGGGTGTAAAACCAATGTTTTTTTTTATTCTTCGACCACTTAACCTAATTTACAGCTCTTTTGTCCACTAGGGCACTGCGTGAGCGATTCCAATTGGCGGCTGCACTTACACTTTGTACAGCGCCTAAATGTATTTTATTCTAATTCCACTAATTATAATTCGAACTGGTAGGCTTTGCGCGCTGCTGTCACTTTTCTACCCTGTCCGTAGTAGAATGATGCTCACGATGTTGCTGTGTGGCTCCCTGTTCCATTTCCAGTCCGATTGGGGGTCCCTTATGAGTTGCCATTAGCCGAGATCCAAGTTTCCGGGTTCGTTAGAGCATATGCTCAGAAGAGGGTCAGGTGTCAGCCGCTCTCAGAGCAACTGATGAAAAATTGCAAGTGCCGGGGCTGGGATCGAACCCATGACCATCCTCTTATGAGGTAAACGCACAGACAAACAGACGTAACACTTCGAACATTTTTCGATTCAAATCATAGTCACGGAAACATATTCGCCCAATGCTAAAATGACTAAGTTTGGCCGACCATCAACTAGGTGGCGGTAGTGAGCAAACGTCAAACTTGAACAAAAACGATGTGAGCGCCACAGGTGGGTAGTTGGCCAACTATCAAATTTTGAAAAAGATCGTTAAATCGAAGTACGATGGGAATTATCAGAGTGTTACGTCTGTTTGTCTGTGGTAAACGTGTAGCCACTACGCTACGGGCCCCGGCATAAAACCAATGTTAAAACAAAAGATTTCGGCTCAGTTATGCCCATGTGGCACCCGAGCCTTCCAAAAAAAAAAGTTAAAAAAATGATAATACTACATTAACAAATGAGAAAATTGATGATGAGAAATACATTATTGCAGCCAAACTCTTATGATGGTGATCGTGAGAATTTTTAATCTCAACTTCAAACTTAATTTTGTTTGTGCTCTGATCATCGAAAAAGGAAAATCGGCGGCGTGACAAACAGCGACGTACGGCGCACCGCCGATCCCTCGTTCGGCGTCGACGTGAGACAACAGGTATCGGCAGCGGCTCAAATGTCTAGTTCCAAGTAGCATCTTAAGCAGCTTTCAAGCTGCCCAAGAGTCCAACAATGAGTCTTGCTGGAACTTGTGTGAGAAGTTGTACAAGGCTCGCATAGTGGCCCACGCGCTCCATGAGCGCTATGGCTTGGGCTATGATGAGATGTTTCCCCCTGTGAGAGTGGATGTGAGTCTCAGGAGCAGATCGAGGGACAATTCCAAGTTTTCCAACTACTCAACAATAATTCTCGTCTATAACAAATCAAATACTAAGCCTTCATATGTATGATCACTAAAATACGTTACGAAAATAAATGATAATATAATCACAACAACGAGTGTAGAAAATACTCACCTTTTCACTCACAGCGATAATCATTTCCATAACGAGCACAATCTCGCCCCACTTCGACCCGTTGCAACGATGATATCAACGGACATCAAATTTCACTTATCGTTATCGATCAATATCCGCTGCCACGTAACCTAACTGTTCCCTATTCATTCCGTTTCCGTTACAAACTTGTTTCACTCACTGACTTTGTTCTTCCGATGCAGCCCTTTTTCTTTGTCGACCGAACCTTTGCTGTATGGTTCGTAATCACAGGTTAACAAACCGGGCACCGCACCGCTTTGCCCTGAATCACGCCATCAAAACTTTTCGCTCCCAGTTCAGCCAGTGGCAGAAGGCGAAATCGCGATAATTATGGTCAGACGACGACCATCCACCGCGAGACGGAATGCGCCTGCAAGGTAGGCAACACCACAAACACCGCGACACGCGCGCACACCTGTTCAAACCGCAAGCGAATCAACCAACCACGTGGACAGCCCCGTCGCCACTTCCGTTCAAATTCGATCCGAACCGTTCGACCGTAGGAAATAAACTAACCTTTCCGTGGGCAAAATAAGTGCCACTAGCCCCCGTTCTCGGGTTTCCGTCCGTTGGTTCGACGACGGACGATTCGTTTTTGATTTGCTGTGTATATTATTTGCTCGCCCGTGCCACCCGTGTGCACCGGCGTTGGTTATCCTTTCTGACGGACGACGCCGTCGTCGTCGGTTGGTCCTTGGAGTTGGAGCGAGCGGTAGTTTGTTAGTAGGATATCCTTTCCGTATAAACGCCTAGCCTGGTAGTGTGAACCGCTGCTGCTGCTGCTAGCATGGCACAGAGGACGACGTTTGCAATGCAAACGATAATGACGCGAGTGATGACGATGATGAGGAGGGAGGCTTTGCTGGTGAGGTTTATCCTTTGCACGAGCTTGCCTCCCTCTACTTCATATACTAAGATATCAGTAAGCGTTTATGTCACAAGCTTACAGTTAGAATTACCGCTGGTACGGTTGAGGGTGTTTCTGAGAAGGAACCTACTTTAATTGTGTAAGTATAGTGCATATCTCAAATCGTTGAATGGAAGAATAATGCAAATGGAGAAATCGAACTATGTAAAGGAATTTCTAATTCCTAATAGCATTGCATATTCTACGAATCCGGAATCCAAAATCCGAAAGATTTTGACATCTACAATATCATTTAAAGATACTATAGGGATATCCCAAGTCAGCCAAATTACCTTGGAGTTTACAACTTCAGGTCTACACTCGTACTAATAGCCACATCTGTTATGCTGAGTAACGATGCATAGTCAACCGTGCTTACTGGAGCAATCTGAATACTACTTGTTTATTATAAACCTTTGGGATATTGAGGGTCGTCCAAACTGTTCTATTTTGAAGACTTTCAAATCTACAAGAGTAGCTCTATGTGTTTTTTCCATAAATAATCTGTTGTGATCCGTGAAGCCCTTCAAATCTCAAATGTCATTAAGAGACACTATAGGGATATTCCAGATCAACAAAACTACCTTGGTGTTCAGAACTTCAGGTCTACACTCGTAGCAGCAGCCATATCTGAGTAACGTTGCATAGTCAATCGCGGTGACTGGACCAACCTGAAGTTATTATTATGAACCTTTGTCATTCCAAGATAGTTTTGATATATTGCAGAACAACCACACTACTCCGGAGACGATAGTTTCAGGTCTTCACTTGTGGTAATAGCTTTTGCCACTTCGTTAAGTAGTGTTACACAATCCACTTTATTTTCAAAATAGTTAGAAGAACAATTGGCGTTGTTAGGGGCTGTCCATAAACCACGTGGTCATGAGGGGGGGTTCGGCCAATGACCATTTTGTATGGACAAATAAAATTTTTTGTATGGACTAATGACCAACCGGGGGGGGGGGGGGTGGTTTGAAAAGTCCCAAAAAAATGACCACGTGGTTTATGGACAGCCCCTTATATATTTTTGAGATATAATGGGCCGTCCCGCACTGGGGCAGAACGCTGTTATGGACAGGCAAAACCTCTAGTGCTCTGGATATCCATCCTAGAGTTTTGGTGTCTTCAGAGAAGTGTCTTGTAAGAGATTGCACTAAAATCTGGTTACATGACAATTGATCTAGACAAGTTGCAACTGATCTAGATCAGTTTTAGCTTTTTATAGAAGCGTTCTAGAAGAAAACTTCTTCATTCTGCTATTTTTGACATTTCTTCCGAAGATATCTTAGCTTATACTGTAAAATGCACACAAAAGGCACAGTGGGCCACTTTACTAAAAAAAAGTCGAAAAAATCTATTTTGATCAATATTTCCAAGTAAAAAAAACTGAAAAAAAATCGAACGTTAGGTTAGCAAAAATAAATAAGAAAAAGATTGTTCCATAACAGAAATCTAAATAATCACGGAAATTAGAGGTTTTTCTTATTGAAATAACTAAAGAAGGTGATCTACAATTTATTTGATAACTCGTGAAGCAGCAGGTGGAGACATCTAATTTTTTGGCCAAAACATGTTGTTGAATTTAGATTACTTTCAAGCATAGCTTAGACAGCCAGCACCGCTTGTGTAGAAATTTCTCATCTCTCACTTTATCTCGAATCTCTCGATCACTTTCAGTTGCTGAAGTACAAACGATTGTATTCGCTTTACCTAGTTAGTTATAAGCCGACCACCGATGTGAACAGAGCAGATTACGAATAAAACCCAGAAATTTATAAAGTCTGCATGAAAGGTTCAGTTTACGTAGTCTAGTGCATGTTAAATTATGGGCAATTGAACGAATAAAGAATCTACTTCTAAAGCGTTGGAACGTTCTGTCCCGGATCCACCCAAGTACAACGCCTTCGGCGCGGTTTTTAGAGCGACGGAATAAGATAAAGGTGAGCCCCGACCAACAACACATGTCAATACCACTAGCATCGATATTATGGGGAAAGAAAAGTGGGGTAACTCGGGGCTTTTGTTATACACTAGTATGAAATCACCACAAAAGTAAATGAAAATTGACAGTTGAAATCAATTTTTTGAACTTCAAACATGATGTGATCAAGACAGCAGCCAGCGCAGGACAAGTCCACTTGCATCGTGTGAGTCCGTGCGCTTTGGTCGATTCCTCAGTACCCGAACGGCACAAGTGGGCAGTTGTCAATTACACTTCTGCCATCGATTCACCTGGAGCGGACCTGGTGTGATGGTTAGAACACTTGACTATCACGCCGAGGACCTGGGATCAAATCCCACTCCCGACAAACTCACAAAATGTGAGTTCTTCCTTCGGAAGGGAAGTAAAGCGTGGGTCCCGAGATGAACTAGCCTAGGGCTAAACATCTCGTTATACAGATGAAAAAAAATCAATTCATCGTAGGCCTCCGGCGTAATGTCGTCACCGAAGCCCACGATTGCCACTCTCATCAGGTACTTTAACCTCAACACCTCGTCGTACATAGGCTAGAGGAACTGGTTCACCTAGCGTGAATGAGGATGAAGCATCTGTCAAATTTAGCATATTTATTTATATGAAGATCTACTTTTTCTCTTCGTTTTATTCATCCACATTCATCCAGTTCCTCTAGCCTATGATATTCCATTACACCGAGCCCAGGGTGGAGCTTTGCGGGACTCTTGAGGTTATGTGAAAGCTCCTCCAATCCACCTCTGTGTCGTAAACTAGTAAAAGCCACCTGGAGATCACCCGACCATCAAACAGAAAACCAAATCGACCACGTTCTAATCGATGGTAAGTTCTTCTCGGATATAACCAATGTCCGCACATACCGCAATGCGAATATAGATTCGGATCACTACTTAGTCGCTGTATGCATGCGCTCAAAACTTTCGACAGTTATCACCACGCGTCGAAGTCGAACGCCGCGGCTCAACATCGAGCAACTTCGTAACGTAGAAGTGGCTCAAGACTACGCGCAGCAGTTAGCAGTGGCCCTACCAACGGAAGAGCAGCTTGGCGCAGCTACACTTGAAGATGGCTGGAGGGACATCCGATCCGCCATAGGTAGTACCTCGGCTACAGCACTAGGCTTCGCGACTCCGAATCACACAGAAATGACTGGTACGACGACGAATGCGAAAAGTTGTAAAACGGGAAGAATGCAGCATGGGCGAGAATTCTGCAACACCGTACGAGAGCGAATGAGGCACGTTACAGACAGGCGCGGAACATGCAGAACTCAGTCTTCCGGATGAAGAAGCGCCATCAGGAAGAACGAGATCGCGAAGCGATGGAAGAGCTGTACCGCGCTAAGGACACACGAAAGTTCAATGGCGACGTTGCAAGTACCGAAGGTGACGTGATATCAGATCTAGGAGTATGTGCACAGGACGAAAGACTTCCGGCCCCTGACCTCCAAGAGATTGAGGAGGAGGTTGGCCGGTTGAAAAACAACAAAGCCGCTGGAGCAGATCAACTACCAAGCGAGCTTCTAAAATACGATGGAGAAACACTGGTGAGAGCACTGCACTGGGTCATTACCAAGCTTTTGGAAGGAGGAAGTATTACCAGCGGCGTCATGGTCGCGATTTATTCCGCAGTCAAGTTAGCAGATTGTGAACAATCCTCGGTACCCACTTACGTAATTTATTTTTGGTCCTTTGGTGTCAGATCGGTGTAACACGCTAAATATAATTCACACAAAATGCAATTTACACGGAAACACTACACACTACTGCGCGCTGCCTACAAGATACTCTCTCAAATTTTATGCCGCCGTCTATCACCGATTGCAAGAAAGTTCGTGGGGCAATATCAGGCTGGATTCATGGGTGAACACGCTACAACGGATCAGATGTTCGCCATCCGCCAGGTGTTGCAGAAATGCCACGAATACAACGTGCCCACATATCACTTGTTCATCGATTCCAAATCGGCGTATGATAAAATCGATCGAGAACAGCTATGGCAGATTATGCACGAATACGGATTCCCGGATAAACTGATACGATTGATCACGGCGACGATGGATCGAGTGATGTGCGTAGTTTGAGTTTCAGGGACACTCTTGAATCCCTTCGAATCTCGCAGAGGGCTACGTGTTTGCTGTTCAATATTGCTTTAGAGGGTGTAATTAGGAGAGCGGGGATAAACACGAGTGGAACGATTTTCACGAAGTCCGTTCAGCTACATACTTGGTTTCGCTGATGTTATTAATATTATAGCTGGTGAATTTGGGACGATGGTGGAAAAGTACATCCGACAAAAGACTGAAGCCATGTGAATCGGATTAGTCATCAATGTGTCGAAGACAAAGTACATACATGATGGCAAAGGCCTTCAGGAAGGAATCACCGCGCCCGCCACCCCACATTTCTATCGATGATGATGAAATCGAGGCGGTTGAAGAATTCATGTACTTGGGCTCACTGGTGACCGCCGACAACGACACCAGCAGAGAAATTCAGAGGCGCATTGTGGCAGGAAATCGTGCTTACTTTGGACTCTGCAGAACTGTACGATCGAATAAAGTTCGCCGTAACACGAAGTTTACTATCTACAAAACGCTGATTAGACCGGTAGTCCACTATGGCCAGTAAACATGGATCCTACGTGCAAAGGACCAACGCGCCCTTGGAGTTACACTACGGCGGAGTCTGATGGAAGACGGGACTTGGAGAAGGCGAATGAACCACGAGCTACATCAGCTGATGAGAGAACAAACCATCATCCACACCGCGAAAATCGGGAGGCTACGGTGGGCGGGTCACGTCATCAGGTGTCGGATAGCAACCAACCCGACTAAAATGGTTCTCGAGAGTCATTCGACCGGTATTAGAAGACGTGGAGCGCAGCGAGCTAGGTGGGTCGATCAAGTGGAGGACGATCTGCGGACCCTTCGCAGATTGCGAAACCAGAGACACAAAGCCATGGACCGAGTAGAACGGAGACGGCTACTATGTACAGCAGAGGCCACTCATGTCTAAGCCTGACCGACGGAGGACGGGTCGTAAACTAGTACTCGATTCTGGAAGTAACTTCCGAGAATCTTGTACATGTACAGGTTCCCAGATGCAGGAGCGCATCGGCAATAGCCACCCAACTTGCACTATTGAACGTGTTCCAGGCAGTTCTGCATAGCAAACCTGAAACATCCCGGGAACCTCTGTAATATCTACTTTTTAGGCCAGGTTCGTAACACCGTCCAAACCTGGGGCGGATTCCCTCCAACATCTCTGGAGATTGCTCTGAACTGAAGGAGTTATTACACCTCTCGTCTTGGCCATCCTGGTTCTTGAAGAAACTCCGTTGATGAAAGAAGAAGAACAGACTCTATTACCTGGCTGACCTCGCGATTCGACAAGCCGACATTTGCGGAGCGATTGTTCATGGAGGGTAACACCCACGGTCCATCCAGCGACGATCTAGTCGGAAATCTGAGCCGTGCGTGCAACGTCGCAGTGACAAAGCGACCCCTACCCAGGAATGGGCACATACCGGTATATTGCGGATGTACAGAAATTGCAGCTGCATTTGGCATTTAAACTGAAAGAGAGATGAGTTTCTGATATAGGAGTTTTCTTGTTCTGTGGCTAAGATGATTAAAGCGCCGGTCTAGCGAATACGGAGTTGTGGGTTCGAATCCCATCAGAACGCGATATTTTTTCACAAATTTATTCTCCTAATTTGTCAATTAACAACATTTTGTGCCTTCTAGTTACAAGTTTTTCCAGTACGTTTCAGACATGCCAGCAAACCTGGTAAGAGATCATCCTTTTAGTACTTCACGCTACAAATGGGAATTTTCAACCCCCCTCCCCCTACGTACGGGTTTTTTCCTATACTTAATACATTGCTTGTCACACTGTTCAAAACCCCCCCGAGCAAAGTCTGATAGCAAATTGAAAACTAATTTTGATGTTGAGATATTGCAAATTTTGATAACTCAGGTTGTTGTCGTTTTGATCGTTTTAACGGTTAAAACATCAAAAAACAAGAGCAGAAAAATGTTCCTGTGATAGCAAATTGAAATCAATTCCTGCTATCGATGATGGCAAATTGAGAACTGTTTTCGTTATCAGCGCAAGAAAAATGTAAAATCGTTAAATATAGATCATTAATGTAATAATTATCTAATTGCACTAATGATATATCCCTAGTATCCCTAGTTTACAAAAAGGTTTAAAACTATTCTAACGCTAAATATTTACATTAATTTAAAATGACAGCAAAATGAAAACAAAATTTGAAATCAAATTAGGTAAGTGAAAATAAACTGATATCAAAATGTGATATTAATTTGTTGCTGAATACAAATCATGCTTTCGATTTGCTGTAATTTTGTTGTTGGGCTTTGATCGGGCCCTTCCCCCTCTTAGCGTGACGTACTTTATGATTGTCCCCTAAAGTACCAGTAAAATGGTCACGCAGAAAAGCCTGGAACAATCTCTGAACAAAAAACGGGAAGAACTATCAGCAGAAATATCAGCAATAGCTCCGGAAGTAATCCCAGAAGAAAAAAAACCTTAGCCGGGCCTGTTGATTAGACAAATAAAAAAGTTCCAGGAGAACTGGGAGAGAAACTTGAAAAGAAACCCCGCGTGAACCTTTTGGAAATATCAAAGCTGTAACTCCCGTAGAAATCCAGGGTGAAACTCTAGAAGAAAGCTCACGGAGATTTCTGAGAAACTTCGAAAAGAAATGCCTCCCCCCCTTTTGCCATCAAATGGTTCAAGTTTTCACGTCCCTTTGAACCCTCTAGTAGAAATCCTAGGAATAACTCCTGTAGCAACTCTGGAACAAATCCCGGGAAGATCTTCTGGGGAAATCCCAAGACAAATGCGGGAAGGAATCGCGGCAAATATTCAAGAAAAAAAACTCTAGGAAAAATCCCGCGACAACATCTTTGATATATGCTGAGAGAAACTCTTGTGGAGATCTTAGGATAAATCTTGGCTGAAATCTCCATGAGGCAGTCAATAAGAAATTTCTGGAGAAATCCTGGTTTAAAATCTCTGGAAGAATTCAAAGATGAGATCGTGGAAAAATCCCTGGTAGAATTACCGAAGGATTTTCCGAATGAATCCTAGGAATACTGTCCATAAGTATTAATACAAGACCGCCAAACGAATTCTCTTAAAGCATTTCGAATGTATGTATCACAGTTAGATTTTCTGGAGAAGTCCTAGGATGAACTGCTGGAAGAATCACAACAGGAATTTATTTATTTCTTGTCGTCAATCAATTTGTAGACCTTTACAATTATATGTATACTATATTACAATAGTTGCTTAAACCTATCACCTAACCCTACTTGTCTCAAAAAATGCCTTCTTAAGCATATCTCTACTCATAGTCATATCAATTCTGTCACTATGTGTATTGTATCTGACATCATTCTATTCAATGGCCCATGTTTTGTATAGTCTGTTCTGTGGTAATTAATAAAAAAATAAGTTTCTATTCCTTAATAAACGAGTTGGAGCAGAGAAATTCAAATTTTCCAATATTGTGGGGGAGCATATTCTATTTGATATAACATCATTTATAAAAGCAACCATGGCAAAATCTCTTCGATTTTCGAGGCTATCTAAATGAATCAACATGCTCCGTGCCGCATAAGATGGTAGCGGTAAGTAAGCTCAGCCTAGTTTCCTAAAAGCAAACAACAAAAACTGTTTTGGGTCGACTCTATCCGGTTAATGTGTGAAACCTGATATGGAGCCCAAACAACACTACAATATTCTAGAAGAGGTTTTACGTATGTCACATATAGTGTTTTAATTGTATAAGGATCATTAAAATGAAAACTAAATCGTTTGATGAACCCGAGCATGTTACTTGCTTTATATGTAATATTGTTATAATGATCAACAAAAGTCCAGAATAACGCCTAGATCTCTTACCAGATTACGCTTTTCAATAATTTTCTCACCTAGAGTTACCACTTTATGAGTTATGTTTAATTTTCTCGTGAATGTAATTGAATTGCATTTTTAACGTTAAGTTCCAACAGATTTTTGCCACAACAGCTGAAGAAAATATCAATTTCATTTTGAAATATTTCGAGATCAGATGCTTTACGCATCTCCATGAAAAGTTTCATATCGTCTGCGTATATAGAAACTTGAAGATAAAGCCTGTATCCGCAATAATCGGGACACAGAAATATGGCTGTAACTCTGCAATAGATACATTAAAATTGCTCAAATTTTGCCTGATAATATCTTAAGATGTGTTCATTTCACCTGCAAAATTTCATGTGAATCGGTGAAGTACCTTTTGTTGTAGCAATGAAACAGTAGAACGCGAGCAATTGAATTTTGTACAGCCCCTGGTTTAGCTTGTCAGCGCTGTAACTTTTGAATTTGATAAAGAAAATGACTGAAATTTTGAACACAAACCTCTCAATCTACTTTACTTACGTAGGCAAAATTTCAAAAAAATCGATGCACTATCAACAATTTTATAGTCGAAACATATATTGGGGCTGACCGTGATTTTAGCCCTTCAGACAACAATTAGTGAGCACCCCTTATTGTTTCGATTGTATTGTTGAAAGTACTACACCAACAATCATCAAATTTTGCAAGCATAATATACACATAATCAACTACCTTCTGTGAAAATTTCATGAAAATTGACAGAGATATTCAAAAACTATGAATGGGCAAACATCGCACATAAAAAACATGAAACATTTTCACTAACACTATCCCCTATCAACACCAGTAACTTTCAAACCAATTGATAAAAGTTGATGAAATTTTGCAAGAAAGTGTCTCTATAAGAATCATAACTGCTCACGAAGTTTCATAATTATCCTCACAGAACTTTGAATTGTAGGGGAAAAGAACCATCTAGTATGCGAATGAAAATTGGTGATGATTGTACAAAATCTTAAAAACATCGTCTGTTTGTTTCTCATCCACAGTTAAAAGTAATGCATCGATTTTAATAAAATTTTGCTCAAATAATAAACATACATCAAAGAGTTCTCAGTTATTTTTTGGTCAATTTTTATTGACTCAGTACAGAGTTACTGCCATACTTTTGTGTCCCGATTATTGCGGATACAGGCTTTACTTGACAACGTATTCAACATCATTCACAAACAAAATAAACAACAATGGACCAAGATGTGAGCCTTGTGGAACACCAGATGTTACATTTACAGTTTTAGACAAGTTTCCTTTAAATCATACTCTTTGAGTTCTATCAGTTAAGTAAGACTCGATCCATTTAAGTAACCTAGGGTTGAATCCTAATTTAGACAACTTGTAAAGCAACAAACTTATATCCACTCTATCAAATGCTTTACTAAAATCAGTATACAAAGCTTCAACATAATTTTCTCTATCCATTACATCCAGCGCGAATGTTACAAAATTTACTAAATTAGTTGCCGTTGACCGTCCTCTAACAAAACCGTGTTGTTGATTAGTTATTAATGGCATTAGTTGTGAGAATACATTGTCGTTGATTATGGACTCAAACAGTTTTGCTTGAGGAAGGTCAAGAAGAGTTCCTGGAGTACCTATTTAGATCCAATCTTTGAGGGAATTCCTGGAGAAATAACCTAAAGAACTTCTGCTAGAACTTTATCAAGATTTTCTTAGAAAAAATCCGTTCCATTCCGGGTGGTATCATAATGGGAATTTCGAGAAAAATCCTAGGGGGAATTGTTGTTAGAATCTCCATAATGAACTCCTGGAAAAATCCTAAGAGGACTTCCTTGAATAAATACAGTCCCGATTCGTTCGTTGGCGGCTCGTTAGATGGGCTGTCTCGATGGTTGGATGTTCGCTGGTTGGGGCAAAACCCAACTAAAAAGCACTGTCAATGTCAAAATCGATGTCAAAATGAGTTTGACGTCTGACCGTCGTCGCATCGCAGCTCCTATATACAGACCGTTTGCGCAAGTATGCGAGTGTTACGTGACGTATTTCTCGTCACTTGCGTTTGTCTAGAGCATTTTGATCAGTTGTCAGTTGCCCCAACGAACGAACACGATTCGCTAATCGGGGCGCAGTCGTGACCCAACGAGCGAATCCTCACTGTACTTGGATGAATCCCTAAAAGAATACTAAGAGAAATCCTTGGAAGAATTGGTAAAGGTACTCTGGAGGAATCCCGGAAGAATTCCAACAAGAATGTCAGGAGAAAACCCTAGATGAATTCATGAAGGTACATACCAAAGTTAGAATTTTTGAAGGATTCCTAGTAAGAACTGCTCCAAAAGAAATCAGTCGAAAATAAGGAATTTTGGAAGAATCCCGGTAAGACTTCTTGCAAATAGGAATCCGAAAGAATCTCTGGGAGGACTTCAGAAACCAATACCAAGAAAAATAGCGTGCAAAAATCTACAGGAGTTATGTAAGAAATCCTGGGAGGCATTCCAAAAGGTATTTCTAAATATGTTCCAGAACAAACCCTGATGGAATTTCTGGAAAAATCCGTGTAGTAAAATTTCTTGATGCACACACTAAAGCTACTCTTAAACAACTTTTTTTTATTCTTACCTACAATGTAGTAAACTTTGTTGACTCTATTTCTGAGCTGATCAACAAGAAGTAAAGTTTTTTTTATTCATACGACCCTTGTACGAGCCAATGTTTAATTTTAAATCGCTGCAAAATTTCCTTGAGTAGTGAAGATTTTCCCTGAGTATTCCAGGTTTTTCCCTGTTAAATTAAATTCCCTGAGGATTTCCGGTTTTCCAGGTTTTTTTCAGGTACAGTGAGGATTCGCTCGTTGGGTCACGACTGCGCCCCGATTAGCGAATCGTGTTCGTTCGTTGGGGCAACTGACAACTGATCAAAATGCTCTAGACAAACGCAAGTGACGAGAAATACGTCACGTAACACTCGCATACTTGCGCAAACGGTCTGTATATAGGAGCTGCGATGCGACGACGGTCAGACGTCAAACTCATTTTGACATCGATTTTGACATTGACAGTGCTTTTTAGTTGGGTTTTGCCCCAACCAGCGAACATCCAACCATCGAGACAGCCCATCTAACGAGCCGCCAACGAACGAATCGGGACTGTAGTAAATACCCTGTTAATATACCACTTGACCTTTTCTGCGAATGTATATCGTGTAGCAGGCACGAAATTTATGCCCAAAAAAATTTAATAGAATTCTTATTAAAAGAAGTTCTTTTAACGACCGCGAACTTGAACTTAGACACCCTCATTGTTGCTTTAGTTGATACCTGCGTGTACCACTTCTACCATATGTGTGCCCTTGCTTCATCTCAGGTTCTTCGCTATTGTTAAGCAACATGGAGAGTAAGTTCATTGCTTCCAGTGAGCTATTGGCTCTTTGAAGGAAGCACGACACTAGATAACAGACTAGCATGCAACGCCCAGTGACACAGCCGGAAACTTTTCCCAACAGCTGCGGCGGTAATCGAACCCGCGCTTCTCAGCACGATGCGACTAAATGCCGCAAGACCACGGAGCCACACAAACGGGAACTTAGTATGACAAAACATGCACTGTACGAGGGATGTGATAAGAATCTACGAATATGTATGTGTCTCCCAGAAACAACGACTTATTTTAAAACATATTGTTCTATTATCCATTATCAATGGTCATTGTGTTGTGTTTGACATTCAATTCTAAGACTTTCCGTGCACAAATTTTGACAGTTCATCTTCGCTCCAGGCTACTGGCGGAGGTCTATGTGACAGACGTTTTGGTTTTCAAGTTAGCATATTTTGATTAAGATTTACATGCATCAACGTTAACTGTGAGTCGTGTAAAACTGTTTCGATTTCGGGTGGTATGTGTTTGTGATGCTTCCAAGCGCGTGGTCATGATGACGATGATGTCTTTTCTGCTCTCTAACTTCTACGGGGGGCGCCACCGAATTGCCGGCGCCGTTTTGTTCATTTTAAATAGATAATTGTTCATTTTGTTTTTCTCTCTCAGCCAAGGTAAAATATATATTAATTTAAATGTGAAGGTATAAATCTAGTAAAAATAGGAAATACCTACAGTCACAAAACAATGGATAATATATAGTCAGCGAATTGCAACTAAAACCTAGCTTCTACTACTGTCCACTAATGAAACTACTCATTCGTATTTGTTTTTAAAACATTTTTGTGTTTGTGTGTTTTGCTGTTTTTTTTTTTCTGGGGTAATTTACCTTAAACTTATATTGCAAGAGATTTTTTTTTCGTAGGGTTTCTAGCATTAACATACCTTTCCTATCCGGAAACGAGTTTTCTAACAACAAAAAGGTAAGAGATAAAATTTTGCACTTCAATCGATCCGGAAGGGGGTGCTTTGCCTAAATCTAAGTATCGTTTTTTTTATCTTTATACTAGTAGCAGCATATATTAGCGAGTTTTGTTCGGTTTCCCATTTTTCAGTTTTGTGAGAATGAGACATGTCAAATTTTCAGCATTCCTACAGATCTTCAGCTCGTTATAATGCGATATACATGAGTTCTACCTTATGCTTTTAAGAGAGATTATGAATTCGTTTTAAGTAGGATTATTAGGTTTTGAACTTACACATGAACCTATGTACAACTCTACGAATCTACTTTGCTGCAATACGCGCCTATCAAAACGAAACAAGCTACTTGAACGAACGAAACGAGAAAAGTAACTTTCTCACTAGCTGAGCTGCTTAGAATACTACATCTAGTCAAGTGTAGAAAAATAATCACATCGTTTATCCATCTAAGCAAGCTGTTAAAAATCTATGTCTAAACTGATAGGGTTATATTAACTAACAGAGCCATCTACCACCTACAAGCTTCTCACATTTACACCTTTGCTGCGCTACCACACTGCTGCCAAATGATAGATTGCTGCTTACTTTCCTGGCATGACGATTCCGGTTGTAACATTTTGTTCAATTTTCGTATTAAAAAAAATATATTAAAAAATTAAAAATAATTTTTGGTTCAAAAGTGTTGCTTTCGTTCAGTGTACTGCGACGCCTTCCGGTTACCGTTTCGCCGAAAGTGAATCGGTTCACACCAGGCTCACGGAGCTTTTCATGCCGCACGATGCAGTGCTGCCACCTTCAGTTTCAACCAGGCATCATAACCGATGCGTCGCGGCGCATGCTTGGATTCGCAGTTTGAAAGCTTTCAACACACTGACAAAAATTTTGCTGCTCATTTTATGTTATTATCGTACTAAAATCAAGTCAGGGTTCTATTAGGGTATGTGCTTAAACTAGGATTTAAGTAATAAAAAAAGTTGTTCAATTGCCTAATGATAAGAACGAAAAAATGCAACATTCGAGAGCCCAAAATATAAGGATAAGGATTGCGAGATGGGGGCGACTTTCTTCCCTTTTTACTAGGAAAGGAAGAAAGCGCGTTTTTAAACTATAAAAGCATTCTCCCAACAAGGGAGAACCGTTCCACTAAACTAAAATAAAAACAGAGAGTCGCAATAAAACTAATCACACTCTTAGGACACAAGTGGCCGGGGCGTCACCAGCGACGCCAGGCCCATCGAGCCACTTCCAACCGGTTCATCACCGGCGCCTATCGACGAGCTACCGCCGGTTTTGACCGGCGAAACGATGGGAGATGCAATCGAGGTGTGGGATGTGTGGCTGCTGGTGCTACCGACGGGTGAAGATGCCGCCGACATGGGAACACCGCTGCTGGGGGCCGCGACCAGGAGACCGCCGCCGCCGCTGGACGAGGGTGATGCTAGCTGGTGGTGTAGCATGTGATGTGATGGGAGAGCCCCGCTGGCGCCATTGCTGATGGAACTACTGCTGGCGTTGTTCGGGTGGGATGTTGATCCGGCGGTGGTCATTTTATGCTGCGACGACGATGAGGAGCGAGAGTTGGGCGACGATGAAGAAGGGGGCGGGTTGGCGAATAGGACGCCCTCGTACTGGACACCGTTGAACTCCATTGATACTACCAACTGTTGGTCGCCTTTGGAGGCATCACCTGGAATGAAACAAAAAGCAAGAAATTATTAGATAGCTGTTATCACCGAAAACACCTGCATTTAAGGTTGAAGGATTCGTCATTGACAAAATCGTCATCATTAAAAATTCGAAAGCAGTTTTCTCGTTCAAAGATGAAATTTCCGCAATGAAAATGTAAAGGGTGATACGGTCAAAATTTGGTCACACAATTTGTTTCATAACTTGAGACTGCGTACATCAAAACAGCTGATTTTTGGACCAGTAATGGTACATTATATATAGCTTATACCATAAAATTTTCATCAAAATCGGTCTAGTATTTGCGGAGATATTGTGAATCCTGAAAACTGCAATTTTTAAATTTTGTACAAAGAGGGTTAAAAAATAAGAACACACTTTTACTTTTTTATTTATAGAGCCGGAAATACTGAACCAATTTCAATGAAAATTTTTCTGTATGTAAAATATACATATCAAAATGTTGTGTAAAAATTTCATTCAATATGATCCAGCCGTTACAAAGTTATATTTGTTTAGGTGGTCAAATTTTGTCAAATTTTGTCAAGTCAAGTCAAATTTTGGTCACACAATTTTTTTCATAACTTTAGACTGCGTACACCAAAACAGCTGATTTTTGAATCAGTAATGGTGCATTATATGTAGCTTGTACCATAAAATTTTCATCAAAATCGGTCTAGTATTTGCGGAGATATTGTTGAACCCTGAGATCTGCAATTTTGAAATTTGGATTTACAAATAAGAACACATTTTTACTGTTTTATTTATAGAGCCAGAGATACTTAACCGATCTCAATGAAAACTTTCCTGTGTGTGAAGTATGCATATCAAAATGTTGTGTAAAAATTTCATTCAATTTGATCCAGCCGTTACAAAGTTTTATTTGCTTAAGTGGCACCCGGTCAGTTTTTTTTCATATTCAAACTGGTACAACTTTGAAAGTATTCATACAAAATGGCTCAAAATTTTACCAAGAACATATTTTCATAATAGTATTATACTGTAAAATTTTGATAAAAATCGGAGCAGTATTGGTAGTTCTATAATCAAAAGTGTGCTTTACTGACCTTAAATTTCCGAAAATTTACTATGGAGCGCCTTTGTACAAGATTTTAAAAAGGTAGGTCGATAGTTTTATCTATATATCAACCAATACTTAATCGATTTTGATGAAAATTTTATGGTATAAGCTACATATAATGTAGCATTACGGGTCCAAAATCCAGCTGTTTTGGTGTACGCAGTCTAAAGTTATGATAAAAAATGTGTGACCAAATTTTGACCGTATCACCCTTTATTCACTGTATTGCGGGTGCAGAATGGAGTACAGTGAATACTAGCGTGGGTCATCGGAACCGTTTACTCAGATCAAAGCTTTTTTGGTTCCGTTTCGGGTCCTGAGTATACATGCAAAATTTGAGCACAATTGGTTGCGTCTACACTTTGCGCATTGCAATTGAAGTTTGTATGGGATTTTGTATGGGAAAACATACTTTTTTTGCTTTTTTGTTATAAGTTGAAAAAGTTTGTCTGAAACTTTTTAACCAATACTGTAACTGATAGCCTAGGATGTTTTGAAAAACTTTGTCAAAGACCGCAAAACGATCTGATGCTTGTAAAAATAGTTGTAACCAACGAACCGCATGCATGTGTTTATGTTTTAACATGGAAAGGAATAACAATAGCAACAAAATCATGCTGTTTCGGCAAGCAATGCCAACGCTATAACTTATTTCATAAGCATCAGATCACTTCACGGTCTTCGACAAAGTTTTTCAGGACACCCTAGCCTATGTTTTCACTTTATCGGTTACACAGTTTTAGAAAAGTTCGAGCTTGCCATGAGAGAAATGCAAAAAAGTGTGTTTTCCCATGTAAAATCTCATACAAACTTCAAACGCGATGCGCAAAACATGGACATAACCGATCGTGCCCAAATTTTGCACACTTATTTGGGTCCTGAAATGGGATCAAAAAACTTTGATCTGATGGGATACCATTGAATTTTTCATTTTTCCATATAAACGATGACCCACTCTAGTGAATACATTTTCAATGCAATCATTCAAGTCTTGAGTGAGAAAACTGCTTTCGAATTTCTGATGACGACGATTTTATCAATGACGAATCCTTCAACCTTAAATGTACATTAAACCAGGAAAAATGTGTCAATAGCTTCTAAAAAAATGTTGAAAAAATGACTAAAGTAATCACTTGAGAAACCTGACGGAAAATGCAGAGAAGTTACTAAAGAAATTAAAAAAAACAAAGAAATTTTTGAAAAAAACCTTGGGGCGTTACCAAAGAAATTTTTAAAAGAATAGCTATAGAAATTTCGGAAGAAATTACCGGGAAAGTTTGTGAATCATTTGCCGAAAGAAACTCTGAAAAAAATACTGGGATATATCAAAATTGATTACAGAAGAAATTTGCCGGACAAACTCCTGAAGTAAATGTTGGAGAGATTCCAAAAACAAAGCAGTTTTGTTGAAAAAAATACCAAACCAATTTCCAGAAAAATTTCATAAAACCCTATAGAAATTATCGAAAAAGTTCTTAAATAAATGATTAGAGAAATTATTAACGAAATTTCCAGAAACTCAAAAACTAAATACCGAGGAATTCTCAAAAATACAGGAAAATTCATAAATAATTTGCTATAGGAATTGAAAAATTGAAAAATTGCCGGGCAAACTCCTGAGCTAGTTGTTGGAAAAATTCCTAAAATCATTGTCATTTCCTGAAAAACAATTTCCAGAGGAACGCCAAAGCATTTTTTAGCAAAATTCTTTAAAACCCTAAAGGAGTTATTAGAGGAATAACTAAGGAAATTTCCAGAAACTTTAAAAAATACGTACCAAAACCATAATAAAGTTTAAAAACTTCAAAAAATTATAGGAAAAATGACTATAGTGTTTGAGAAATCTGAAGTACACAATATAAAAAAAGAAGAGTAATTTATGGAATTTTCAAAGGATTTTCTAAAATAATTACCAGAAAAATTTCTAAAAAATCCGAAAGCGGTACTTTATTTTCCTTCCCCGCTGTTATGAAAATTTTTGTCGCTGCGTCCAATATGCAGAACTTTCGTTGAATAGGCGTTACTTTAGAAATGTCCAAAGAAGTTTCTAAGAGAATTGAAAGAGGAACTTCTAAAAGCAATAATCGGAAACGTTTCTTAATTATTTGCCGGAAGAAACTGAAAAAAGTACCGTAAAATTCCTCAATAAATGACCTGCTGCAGAAATTTAGAAAATGCCGGGTCAACTTTTAAACTAATCGTCAGAGAAATTTTTGAAAAAAGAAAAAAAATGTCAAAGCAATTTTTAGAAAAACTATTAAAAATCCTGGAGAAATTGTTTAAGATGTCTCTAAGCAATTCATTAGTGAAAATACTTAAATAATTTCAACAAACTTTCAAAATATAAATGCCGATGTATTTCCAAAAAAAAAAGTGCACGAGCTGTTCCTGAATATTTTGCAGGAGGAATTCTTAACCCTCAAATACCCAAATTTTTGATTTTGACCTGAATATCATTTTTCGTCATCTAAAATCGATTTAAACATGTTTTGATAGATGATTCTTTTTAATTCTCGATTTTGTGAATTTCAGTTTTTGTTTTTTCTAATTTTTATTTTTGAACATCCCCACACTTTTATATTTTTCCAGGAAGTCTATTTGGGATACGGATTTTTTGAGACGAAAACTTTTTGAGATTTTATGATTATTGTTGAAATATATTTATTTTATTTTCCGTGTAATTTTAGAGAAAATCATTTTAGAGTGTATTCGATTCCCTTAAACTATTCTTCTTCGATAGAATGATTTGGGAAAATTTAAAATATGTTATTTGTAGCGATTCAATACAAAATAATCAATGACTTCAGAAAGGTAACTAAAACATCAATTTTTCAATGATTTTAAAGAAATGTAAATTCACTTTGAAAAACACTAAAAACTATTTAAAGATATGCCGAAGGAGGTGGATCTTCGAGAAAACCAACTGGCCACTTTACGAACAGCTGATCACTGATTCCCTACACCCTGGATCCATGCTTACGGTGGACGAGTTCACGAACAGTGTTATTACTGCAGCTGAAGCGAGCATCCCTAGAACATCCGGAAAAGTGGGTCCAAAATCTGTTGTGTGGTGGAACACAGAAGTTGAGTTAGCAATAAAGTCCAGGCGAAAACGACTGCGAGCCCTTCGCCGTCTTAAAGATGACGACCCACATAAAATACTTGCCCTTAAACAATTCCAAGAAGCTAGGTCACATTGTCGAAAGACGATTGGCGACGCCAAGCAACGCAGCTGGGATGCCTTCGTGGAAAGCATAAACCCAGACACTCCACTTACTCAAGTTTGGAGCAACATCAACCGACTTCAAGGAAAACGTCAACGCAACACAATATCACTAAACTTACCAACTGGACAAACTAACAATGGACAAGAAGTTGCAAATGCCCTTGCGGATGAGTACCAGAACAAATCGTCCGACGCAAACTATCCAGAAAAATTCCAGAAGAAGCATAAAACAGTTAAGCGCGCACGGCATGAAACTCAACGCCCGAATTTGCATAAACGGTATAATGCGGATTTGACCATTGAGGAACTGATGTGGGCCCTTGATAGACGAGGCGGAAGCTCTACTGGATCCGACAACGTGAGCTACAAATTACTCCAAAGACTACCCTTTTCTGGAAAGGTTGCCCTCCTGGAGCTGTACAATCGGATTTGGGATAGTGGTATCTTTCCAGCGCAGTGGAAAGTAGGTACTGTAATCCCAATTCCAAAACCCGATGCGGACCGCAGTAAACCAGAAAGCTACAGGCCGATAACACTTTTGAGCTGCCTCGGAAAATTATTCGAAAGAATCATAAATCGCCGGCTTATGACAGAATTAGAACCCGCGGGAAAACTGGACCCACGACAACACGCCTTTCGTACTGAGAAAGGGGTTGACTCACACCTTGCCAACCTGGAATCTATGATAAGTCTCCAACATGACGAGCACGTCGAAATCATATCTCTTGACATATCAAAAGCATATGATACAACATATAGACCAGAAATCCTTCGCACTTTGACAAAGTGGAGAATTTCAGGGAGACTGATGAACATCATATCTAGTTTCTTATCCGACCGATTCTTTCGAGTAACCGCAAATGGATCCTTGTCAAGCTTAAGAAGAGCGGATAACGGAGTACCCCAAGGATCAATCCTATCCGTGACACTGTTTCTAGTAGCCATGCAACCAATTTTCAGTGCAATTCCTGCTGAAACCGAAATTCTACTTTATGCAGATGACGTCATTTTCATCGTAAAAGGCAAAAACCATATCACGATACGTAGCAAACTTAGAAAAGCGGTCGCTGCAGCTGTCAAATGGACTTCTAGTGTTGGATTTACTATCGCCCCCGCAAAATCAAAGTTACTGCATGCGTGTCATCTAAAGCATCGAAAACGTGGCAAAGCTATCAAAATTGACAATAATCCAATCCCACAAATCAGACACATGAAAATACTCGGAATTTTGTTGGACTCTAAACTCAATTTTCTAAAACATTTTAACTTTGTTAAACAAAGTTGCCAGAAGAGAATGAACGTACTCCGGATACTCGGATACCGCCTGAAAAGAAGTAGCCGATCTAGCCTGCTTAATATAGGATCGGCATTAATACTATCCAGGATATACTTCGGAATTGGACTCACCAGTTTAAACCTCGATGCTATGCTGCAAACCTTGGAACCAATATACAACGGTGTAGCTCGTCAGGCGTCTGGAGCCTTTCAAACTAGCCCTACTACTTCTATTTTGGCTGAAACTGGATGGCTGAACTTTCGTCTAGCATTGATTCAACGCCTATGTATCTTAGCTGTTCGACTGGCTGAGAAAAACGAAGCAGCTGTTGGCTATCCTGTAGTGCAAAGGGCAAGGACATATCTTCTGGAAACGACGGGATGGCAACTTCCAAACATACATACAACTCTTAGATCGTCTGATAGAGAATGGTATGCACCAACACCAACCATCGATAATAAGCTCAAAAGCACGGTAAGAGCAGGAACGAACCACAGCATAGTATCACAAAGATTCCGGGATCTCATCAACAACCGGTACCTTACATACGAGAAAATATACACCGACGGGTCTAAAGACAAGGAAAGGATAGGCGCTGGAGTAGTCACGAGCAACAACAACTTGAGCTTCCGGCTACCGGAAGCCTGTAGCGTTTTCTCTGCGGAAGCATTCGCCCTTATGATAGCTACATCAGAACTTCATGATCAAACGCACACCATCATACTAACCGATTCCGCTAGCTGTCTTGAAGCTCTAGCCGGAGGTCGGTCCAAGCACCCGTGGATACAGTGTATCGAGAAGGAAACAGTGGGGAAAAATGTAACATTTATTTTGATACCTGGACACTCCGGTATCCCTGGAAATGAGAAAGCGGACGAGATAGCCAAGCTAGGGAGGAACCAACCGATTCAAGACATCGCTGTGCCTGCTGAAGATGCTGTACGCGAAATAAAACGAAGAATTTGGAGTAAATGGGAATTAGAATGGCATCAAAGCAGATGCCACTTACGGATGATCAAACCAACACCTATAAAATACCCGGACAGGAAATGCCCCTCGGAGCAGCGTGTTCTTACTCGTTTACGTATCGGACACACAAGACTAACTCATGTGTATTTAATAACTCGTGAGGATCCCCCGACTTGCACATACTGTGGAGTGCGAGTCACGGTGGATCACATACTGGCGGAATGTAGAGGTTACGAACAGGATAGAAAACAATGTGGCATTAACGGTACAATAGCTGATACACTTGCATATAACCCTAGAGCTGAGAATGCAGTTGTAAAGTTTCTTAAAAATTCTAATTTATTCACTAAAATTTAAGAATGACTGTAGTATTAGAGATAGAAAAACCATTATGTTATTATAATAATTGTATATTAACAATAACTAGTTGGACACGAATGCCAACTTTTTTGGTAAAGTGTCTTTAATAAAATATAATAATAATAATATTTAAAGATATACAGAATAGTCCTAAGTATCAGCCAAAAATATAAAAAATTTGATTATTCACGAAACAAAAATTACAAAAATGCTCAAATTATACCCCGTGTAAAGGATTGGGTATTAGAGGGCTAAATATACAGTCACAACATTGGTCTTAATTTAATGCTAAAAAGTTTAAATTTTTTTTGAAAAACGATTGTAGAAATTGTATGAAAAATCTGAAGGATGCAGCGAGCTGCTAAAGAATTTCCCAAAGCAATTCTCAAAAAAAAAATACCATATAAATAAAAATAAAAAATAACAAAAAAAAACGGAGGCGTTGTAAATAAAATTTCCAAAAGAAATGCCAAGAGAACTTCTAAAGAAATTACCGGAAAGTGTTACCAGAAGAAACTCTGAAAAAACACTGGTAAATTCCTAAATAAATTACATTAGAAGTCTCCCAATAAATTGCTACAGGAATTAAAAAAAAAGCCGGACAATCTCCTGAACTATTTAGTCAGAAAGAAATTCTCAAAACATTGCCATTTCTTGAAGAAAAAGTGTCAAAGGAATGGAAAGGAATCTTATAAAATCCCTAATATCCTGGAAAAAATGTTGAAAACGTTTATAAATAAATTACTTTAAAAAAAATCAAGAAATTGCTGTAGAAATGTCTCTAGTAATAGTCGGACAAAACTTTGATAAAATAAATGCCCCTGTATTCCTATAGAAATTGTCTGCAAACATTCTGTGGTTATTGTCGGAGGAATCTCCAAAAGAAGAACCGTTGGAATTCTTAGAAGAATCTCCTTACCTAAATCCTGAAGGCTGTTATCATTATAAAATCCAGCATACCCCTGCATTTTCGACAGCTACATTAAACCAGGCCATATATTAGGAATGAACCGACGGCGATAGTTTACATTAATTGTTATGATGTTTTGAGCAATTTTTGTTGTGAAACTGGCAATACTGGATTATTGATTGGCAATAATTGAAAATTGAATAGTGTTGATGGGAGACCCGAGTGAAGCCTAACATCACCATCAAATTTCAGTCACATTTTAGTGCAAAAAATTCCAAAAACATTATCTAAAAAAATGTCTAAAATAATTGTTTGAGGAATTTGAAGGAAAAAAGTTTTAAGGATAGTCTGGAGGCGTTGCTAAATAGTTGTTTATTTTTTTAAAATAATTCCCAGAAGAATTCCTAAAGTAATTACCAGTGAAGTTTCTAAAGTTTTTGCCAGAAGAAACTCTAAAAAGAAATACCGGCAATATCCAAACCTATGGCAGGAGAAATTCCTAATTAACTTGCTGGAGGAACTCCTAACAAGTTGCTAGATAAACATAAAAATACCATATCTTGAAAAATACCAGAAAAATGCGGCGATTTTTAGAAAAAAAAATCTAAAAAATTCCTAAAGAAATTAATAGAGAAATAATTTAAGAAATTTCTAGAGTAATTACTGAGGAAACTGCTATAGAAGTTTATACACGGAGGAAACTTTGATAAAATGGTGTCCGACCATTTGGCCGAATGCCGTTTGACGAAAGAAGAATGAAAAAAATGAATTTTTTACTCTCTGGTTTTTACAGAAATTGTCGGAGAAATTACTAAAAAGTTGCCAAAACAATCCCAAAATAAATTTCCGGATAAAAAAATTTAAGAAAGTGTCGGATTAGTACCAGAAATAATTGCCTGAAGCTAAAGGTACGTAATCGAGCAGTTTCTAAACAAAAATCTAGAAGAATACCAGGAAAATTTCAAAACTATTCAAATAAACTACAATTACAAATCCTCAAGAAACTGCATAAAATAATCATGCAGATATTGTCGGAAAAATTTTAAAAGAATTGCCAATCTATGTTCGAAAGACAATATCGGAGGAATTTGTGAACAAATTGTTTAAGGAGAAACATCAGTGAATACAAATATGGCTGCCATAATGGCCGACTTGGACTCCTACTCACGTTTCACCAAGATCACAAATCTTGAAAATTCGTAAAAAAAATGCGCTCGTTTTGGAAAAGCTGCCTCTTTTTAAAAGTGGACAAAGTCAGGATGAACAAGTGCGGCTTGGTTTGATGCATCGTTCATCAGATTTGTGCCTCTAAAGTTTGTATGCAAAACAGCAATGGGATTTCTTGATGTTTCACCTTAAAGAATTTTTGAAGAAATTAAATAAAAAGTAAATAAAATCCTTAAGAGATAATCGGAAAATTTACCGACCAATTATTCTTCCAAAACAATTGATCAGATGCATTTAGTTATGAACTTTCTGAAAAATTCATGACCAAACTGCCTAAGAAAAAAAGTATTGTTGAACAAATTTCCAGTAACGTTTCTTAAATTACATATACAGGGGATAGACAAAATGATCGGGACAGGCAAAATTTTCACTTTTCAAAAAATGTTCAATTAGCTGTAACTTTTCGAAAAGTGCATCAAATATTTTCAAATTTTTACTGTAAGTTCATCAACTAGTTGTGTATCAGTGGACAAAATTTGGAAAAGATCGGACAATTCTTCACGAAGTTATAAAGATTTTTGAAAAAGGTAAAATTATCCGATAGCCAACTTTAAGCTGTTATATCTCCGGATTCAATGAACCGAATGCAATGAAATTTTGTCCATTTATGGCTTGTATAATGAGCTATGAAAAACCATTGACTTAACTTAATATTCTTAACACGGAAGAAAGTTATAACGATTAGATTATTTTTTCTAAAAAAACGCCAAATTATCCAAAACATCAACATTGTTTTCAAAATTCAAGATGCAAATTATAGTTCATTTAGTTTCCCTTTAATTGACTTATATATGAATACGTTTTGAAGGAAAGTAACAACATAGCCGCCAATAAATTGAAAAAGTAATGGGATGCATATTAAAAATAGACCAATTTACTAAAAAATCGTGAAAAAAATAAAATCACTATAACTTTTTCGCTTGTTAAAAATTTCAAGTTAAGTTAAATGTTTTCCAGAGTTCATTATATAAGTCATGAATGGTCAAAATTTCATTGCAATCGGTTCATTGAATCCGGAGATATAACAGCTCAAAGTTGGCTATCGGATAATTTTATCTTTTTCAAAAATCTTTATAACTTCGTGAAGAACTGTCTGATTTTTTCCAAAATTTGTCCACTGATACACAACTAGTTGAAGAACTTACAGTAAAAATTTGAGAATATTTGATGCACTTTTCGAAAAGTTACAGCTAGTTGAACATTTTTTGGTTAGTGAAAATTTTGCCTGTCCCGATCATTTTGTCTATCCCCTGTAGTCGGAGGAATTTCTGAAGTAATTGTCAGGGGTATTTAGAAATTGAAGGTATTTCCAAAGGAATATTTAAGAAAACTACCTTGAGAGTTTTGATATAATTTCCAGAGAAAAGATGGAACCGGAGAGATTTTGGCGAATATGCCGAGGGAATTTTTGAAGAAATAAAATTTAAAACAATTTCAAAAATACGATCATTAAAATTCCCAAATGAATTGCTTGAGGATTGTCTGCAGGCTTTTCCGGAGGAATACCTAAACAAACTTTCGCAGAGTTATTGATATAATTGACTAAAGGAAAAAGTGTTGGAGAAGTTTCTAAACAAATGAATGGTGAAATTCTTGACGAAATTTGTGAGATGATTGCCGTAGATATTCTTGAAGATTGACAGAGAAGTCTTAAATAATTGCAGTAACAGTTCCTTAAGGCGAAACTGGATCCATTTCCTCACTTTTTGGTTTTTGATTTTTTATAAAACATGCACATATAGAACATGGATCAAGGTATCTCCTATTTTTTTTCGTGGTGGAAAATGTTTTTCGTTTTTGCAGAAACCATTTTTGAATACCTATAATTTCACAAAAAATGGTTTCAGCAATAATAGAAAACTTTTTCCACCACAAAAAAATTCACAAAAACGAAAAACATTTACCACCACGAAAAAAAAATCAGGAAATACCTTGTTCCACGCTCTAATTGCTCTACATGTGCACGAAAACCGATTTTGAAAATATTGCTTCGATATTTAATAAAAAATCAAAAACCAAAAAATCCAAATGAGGAAATGCTTCCAGTTTCGCCTTAAAAGTAACATGTAAAATTGCTGAAGAAAAAGGCGGAAGAATGCCGGAAAAATGCCAACACAATTTGTAGAATATCTTAATAACTTTGTTCTGAAATTCTCACAGCACTTTGGGGGAACAATGTTGAGGGCAATTTCAGAATTACCGTGAAATTTCTAAGGCAGCTGTTACAGGAAACCATGGAAGCATTACCTTAGAACATTTTAGGAGATTTTTCGAAGCAGCTTCTAAACACATTTCAGAAAAAATCAGGAATTTTTGAAGATATTTTCAAGAAATTTCCGGAGAAAAAAATGGACGCCAGATAAATTTTCTATGAAATTTCTGGAGAAATTCTCAAAGGAATTTCAGGAAGGGTTCTATAAGGAATTCCCATAAAATTTCCAAGAAGAATTAATCAAGGAAGCTGCCAGAGGTATTTTCAAAGTAATAAATTTGAGAAACCGGGAGAAAACGGCTTTCCTGGGAAGATGACTAGACTGATTAAAGCAACAATGAACTGCAAGCAAAACTGCGTAAGGGTTTCGGGTGAACTATCCAGTTCATTCGAATCTCGCCGAGGACTGCGACAAAGTGATGGACTCTCATGCATCGCTCTGTAAGGTGTGATGCGACGATCCGGGCTCAACAACCGAGGAACGATTTTCACAAAATCCGGTCAATTTGTTTGGTTTGCGGACGATATGGACATTATCGCCAGAACATTTCGAACGGTGGCAGAGCTGTACACCCGCCTGAAACGCGAAGCAGCAAAGGTCGGACTGGTGGTGAACGCCACAAAAACAAAGTACATGCTGGTAGGCGAAGCCGATCACGATCGAATTCGTATGGTTAGTAATGTTACGATAGACGGGGATAGCTTCGAGGTGGTGGAGGAATGGACTACCCGCTTTGCGCACAGCCACAGTTGATCAGCAGGAGTAAATCAATTTAATTTTGTATGGCGAAATGCATCTAAACTTGAATTACTTGAAATACAAAGCTTTTCCCGAAAATATATTTGGTAGGCTTAATAGTGGTCACCATTGTGCACAACCACTACCAAATATTTTTTCGAATAATGTGTTCCACTTTGAAGAATTTGCCTTTAGATGGTATTCGCCATACAATATTTTTGCGATTTACTTTTAGCGATTTTTCGCGCATAGAAGCTAGCGCCACATTGGTCGATGCGGAGAGTAGGAAAACAGCCGATGTAGTTAATTCATTCGTCTACCTCGGATTCTTACTGACGGCTGACAACAACGTGAGCCGTGAAATTCGGAGGCGCATCATCAGCGGAAGTCGGGCCTCCTACGGGCTCCAGAAGAAACTGCGGTCGAAAAAATTCACCCACGCACCAAATGCACCATGTACAAAACGCTAATAAGACCGGTAATCCTCTACGGGCACGAGACATGGACCATGCTCGAGGAGGACCTGCAAGCACTCGGAGTTTTCGAGCGACGCGTGCTAAGGACGATCTTCAGCGGTGTGCAGGAAAACGGTATGGCGGAGAAGGATGAACCACGAGCTCGCTGCACTTTACGGCGAACCCAGCATCCAGAAGGTGGCCAAAGCCGGAAGGATACGATGGGCAGGGCATGTTGCAAGAATGCCGGACAACAACCCTGCAAAGTTGATTTTCGCGACAAATTCGGTTGGCAGGGAGTGCAGAGAGCACGATGGGCGGATAAGGTGGAGCGTGACTTGGCGAGCATTGGGCGCGACCGAGGATGGAGAACGGTATAGCCACGAACCGTGCATTATGGAGAAATATTGTTGTTTCAGTTTTATCTTGAATTTGATGTAATACTAAATAAAATAAATGAAATATTGAGGAACCCCTAGAGCAACACTCAGAAGAATTACTCAAGCTATTGCCTGAGGAATCTTCAAAGAAGCTTCCGGAAAATTCCTAAAAAATACTGCCCTTGAACAATATTTCGGAGGAAAATCTAAAACAAAGCGCCAACGGAAATATTCAAGAAATTGCCGAAAGATATCATGAATAGCCGGAAGAAAACTTCAAGCAATTACAGGAGGAGTGTTGGAAGAAGGAATTCCGGAAAGAACGGCATTCCTGAACAGTGAACAATCTATCGGATTTCTAGAAGAGAAATGATTTGAATGCTGGATGTTTGTTTGGAGGAACTCAAGAAGTTCTTATAGTTGATTAAGGATCTTTTTGCAATGTATAAATCTTTCTGACTTCCGGGGCACACAGTACGTTTATGCTTGTCCCATGGTATGCAAAGTGGTCAAAAGCCACACAAATCTTCCAGGTAATAACAATAAAAGACCTAACCCCCTTATTGTTCACCCCATCACTTACCTCGACTGATCAGCTTGAACTGCATGCCCATGATTCCGTTCGTCACCGTGCTCGCGGACGCTGCTGCATCCTGTTGTGCCGACTCCGCTCGAATCGGATGTTCGTTGCTGTGGCTGCTTGTGTTGCTACATCCATTGTCCAACCCGGCAGCACTCAATCGGTCCCCGTTTTGACGACTTTGTTGTTCCTGTTCCTGTTGTCGTTGCTCTTGCTGTTTCTGAAGTTCTCGTTCCCTCTCGCGCTGTAGCAGTTCGCGTTCCCTTTCGCGTTGCAACTGCTGTTGTACCTGCTGCTGCTGCTGTTGATGGTGAAGCAGCTGTTCCCGCTGGAGTTGCTCCAGTTGTAACTGCTGCTGGCGCTTCAGTTTGTCCGCACTCTCGCATCGTTCCCGCTCCAGTAAACTCAGATTCAGACTGGCCAAGTGATTGACCTGGGCTTGTTCGCGTTCACGTTGGGCCGCGGCCAGTGCCGCTGCATGCTCGGTGATTCGGTTTAGTGCCAACGGATGGTGGGTATCCTCAGTCATGGACATATCCTCGTCTTCCTCTTCTTCCTCCTCGTCGGGGATGTCATCCTCGTGGTGACGGAGGCCGTTTTCGCCGCGCAGGTTGACCGGTGTTCCATCCGAGTGGGCATCGTCTTCATCTTGCGAGGACAGATTAAGCTTCTGTGGAGTGAGAGAGCGTCCGTGCAGTTGTGGGTGTTGCTGTTGTTGTTGTTGCTGCTGTTGTTGGAGCTGGGCAACAGCGGCCACGGCCGCGATTGTGTTATTGTTGCTGCGCTTGGCCGGTGGAACACCGCTGTTGTAGTCGCGGGACGAGGAACGATCCGAAGTGAAGTCCATGGGATGGTCGCGCTCGCGCTTGATCGACATGTGATGCGGTGGCGATTCGGCCAGGTTCAGCGCTTCCCTGTTGTAGTGGAAGAGACTTTGGGTGAGATGTGCGATTAAAATCGGTTGAAATAAACAGTTGAAGAAATGGTTTTTGTGGGAGGTCGGCTCTATATCGAAGTGTAAAAAGTCAACAAATTCCTAAAAAAATAAGAGCAGAATGTGTTTTGAAGAATGATTTTCTAGATATAATACTATTTATATGACTAAGTGTATGATTACAATTGAACGCTTATATCGAAAACTTGTGATTTCTTCATACATTTGGCAAAATTTTCCCATACTATCTTCAAAGTTCCCAAAGATGATGTTAGGATTTGTTATGACTTACGCACCATATATGCGTTCAGAATATCGAATTATCTCAACATCGTTAAAGAAGCCAATTACTAAGCTTATTTCGTACCGTTGTGTGGGACTTCTTTTGACAGTTTTTCAAGATTTTCTATCTTTGGGGTATCATAACTCCCACAATGTTTCTCAGATTTTCACGATTTTTCATGTATGTACATCCCAAGGCTTTCTCTCAAAACATCGGGGCCCTATTCAATTTGGTCATGCATCTTTTATCGAATGAATTTCAAAAAGGTGTCCCAGAATGATGTTCAAAGAATCCCAGGAGGAATGCTTAAAGAACTTCCTGAAAATAATCCTGAAAATAATCCGAAGGAGTCTGAGGAGAAATCCTCAAAGCAAACCCAGGAATGAATAATGGAGAAAGCCTGGGAAGAATTTCGAGAAGAATTCTGAGAAAAATCGCGAGAGAAACCAATAAAGAAATTCCAAGAGAAATCAACAAAGGAATCTTTGAAAGAATGTCGGGTGGTTCCTTTATAGGAATTCCGGAAGAAATCCCAAGAAGAATACTTGAAAATATAAACTTCAAATTTTATATTATGGTTAAATTACACGGAAAACAAATTTATTGCACAGTGCACATTTGAAATTGGACTAATTAACTATAGCCATATGTAGTCTTTGCGGCATCTGGTGAGCCAATTATGAAATTAATTGTTCACAAAGTATGAAGCATCTTCTGAACAATTTCTCCAAAGACAGTATGGTGAAATATTGTGTAATTTTCAAGATATTCACTTCAATAGTACTGTCCTAAAAATAGGAAGCTGGGCGGATGATGGGTATTTGGTAGCATTTCGGGGGCGTTTCAAGGGATTTTAGGGTGCGTTTTAGGAGGTTTTTGGAGCCTTTTAAAGGCGTTTCAGGGTTTGTTTTGAAACCTTTCACATTTAGTAGGATGATTTCAAGGGCGTTTCAATGGGATTACGGAGGTTTCATTGATATTTCGAGGTATTTCAGGTCTGGGTCGTATCAGAGGGTTTCCAAGAACACACCCAAATCGAAGGGGTTTGAGAATAGAGTTAATATACTATAGAGGACGAATGTCGCTGCTGTTCCCTTTGTTCTCATTCCGAAACATGTCGGGTATCTATCTCTCAAACTCCATACTTTTTCGCTTTGACACTTACCTATATCCCTCCCTATCTTCTCCAGCAAGAGATGTTATGCTTATCCTTTGACAGATACGCGTATTTCGACTACCACTTGTAATCTTCCTAGGATAAGGATAAGCAGCATAGGGCGGAATTAAAAGGTACGAAACTGATTACACTCATTCGAAGATAACGGGGTTTTAATGGCATTTCAACGAGATTATGGATGTTTCAGGAACGTTTCAATACATCACAGTCCTTTAAGGGTTTTTTTTGTGAAGCGGTCTCTGAAACTGCTCTGAAACTTCTTGTAACGCACCTGAGATCCTTCAAGACCATCGAAAACACCCCCGCAAACCCCCTGAAAGTTCCAGGATCAAATGTAACGCACCTGATACCCTCCGACACTACCAAAAACACACCTGTTACACCTAACAACCTCCGTCGAAGATCCTCAGAAACTCTTTGCATTGCCTTCAAAAGCTTCCTTGGACTCCCGAAAACGCTGCTGAAACCTGCTCCAAAAATCAATGTACCCATATTCATACACTATGTATTTCTGAAATCCGGACAATCTGGTAAAAAAATATCATTTTTTTCGCTGATAACATCCATTAGCGGCGATTGAACCATCAATACCATTCGTACACTTCCGGTTCTCGAGTTACCCGCATTACTATTTCTCAGTTTTTGGAATCACTGGAACTCCAGGTCTACTGCCATTTCATACTCCCATCATCTTGATCAGCGATGGGAACACTCACTTGTTTTTTTTGTCAGCTCAGAAGCGTGTAATCATGAAACAATGTATGGACGACTTTTGCCTTGTGGTTTTGTCTAAAAGTATATTGAATTAATTAGGGGTCGCATTGGGCAAATCTGGCTGAGACATCGATTTTTATGAATCCATTCGAATCAGATCAGCACAATCGATTCACCGATTGCTTTGAATCGATGTTTTCACATCGATTCGATATTATAAAATTTTACAAAACTATAAAATGATTCGTTTGCTGCATGTAGTTCAAGTATTGTTTATGTTTGTTTATGTATGTTTTATTTGTCTAAATAAATTCAGTATCAAAATTTGAGATTGCACATCAAGAACTGATGCGAATCTGATTCGAAACTGGATACAACGTGAAGACAATGTATTCTGAAAGAAAAAAATAATATTTTTGAATCGAAAGAAAAATTCTGAGATTCCCCAGAACTCTGAGAAGTATTTCCATAGAGTACTGGGAGAAAATTGAACGAAAATGTCACTATGTTTAGCTTTTGTAGACGCCATGATTCTTCGGCTTAGTGGGTAGTCTAAACACATGGTCATAAATGGCATGATTCTGGAACATTTCGAATTGACTTTTCAATAACTGAATATTTGATGCGACGGTCAAAGGCACTATTTAGAACTTGCATATTTGTTATCAACGAATAATAATTATTTCACAAAATGAATGTGAGCCGAATATTGAGGACATTTTTTTCACTATGTACCCAAATCTTGGCCCATCACTGATGGGCCATCAGTAAAGTGACGTCAACAACACCGATAAAGGACGTCAAAACATTGCTTGCGTAAGTACCAGAAAAAACGAACAGGAAGAAAGACTTTGTGTGCGGTGACTGTAAAAATATAACACAATAAAAGGGTTGTGTTGTTTTCGTTACTAAATTAAGAAAGAACTATAAGTTTAAGTGATATATTTATAGTTTTTTGAAAATTTGTCTCCAAAAATGCAATTTAAAAGTAAGATTGGTGAACAAACAGAGATAATACTTCAGCAGAAATATTAAAAAATGAGAGAATAAGTGATGCTAGTGCATGGAAAGCAATAGGCCAACGTTGTATCCACTAATAAGCCAATTTTTGTACCATAGATCAACGTTGCATACCATCGCATCGAATCTTTGCAACTTAATCAAGTAAATTCTTGAATATTTACGTTAGTTTACTTCCAATTGGTGAAACATGCATTGCCGAAAGTGTGTAATAGGGTCAACATATTATTTCTAGTGCTATTAATTCATGAGTTATGGTCAAAATTGTCAAAGCGGCTTGCAAATAAGGCCAAGGAATGGTACATATACCCTATGTTCGGATTCCTACGATAATTCCCCAAGAAACTTGAAAAAAAAATGACCCTGAATCCTGGTAAGGGTAGCTTAGAACCCTAAGAAGGATTCTGGAATCCTGTGAAATGTTCCCTCAAAATACTGGGCGGGATTGCCAAAGAAACCTGAGAAATACTCTCACAGAATTCTGGGAGATAGGACCCCAGAGTCTTAAGAAGAATTCCTCTAGAATCCTTTTAAGTTTTGTCCCAGAATTCCCAAAATATCCTGGATGGAATCCATTAGAATGCTGAGAATAATTCTTCTAGAATTCTATAGGTGATTCCCCAGCATCTTGAGAGGGATCATGAGATGGGTAATTCCAGAAATAAATATCTAGAAACCTAAGAGAGATTTTTTCGAAAATCTGATAAGGATTTCCCTGGAAGGGATTACTATAACTTCTGAAATGGACTTCCACAGCATCCTGAGAAGGATTCTCTGGAATTCTGAGAAATATTCTAACATAAAACAGAAAATTACTGCAGATTCCTGAAAGACATTCCCCTAGAATCTATGAAAGAACTCTCCTAAACTTCTGAAAGGGATTGTCGCAGAACTCTGAGAGTGTTTCCTCTAGAATACTTCAAACTATTACAACAGAATCTCAGGAGGATTTTCCCATAAGGGTGCATCCATAAAGTACGTCACGCTTAGAGGGGGGAGGGGGGTTGGCGAAAGATTGACAAGCAATGTATTAAGTAAAGCATTGTCCACTTAGAATCCGGACGCATGGCATATTTTCTAGGGACGCTCTCAATGATCACAATCTTCATTCTTTTACAGCAGTCTTATCCTACACTAGTCCTCTTTTAACGGTGAAAATTTCATCGATTTTCTTGCAACGAATGAAAAGTTATTTTAGATTTAAAACAAGAGAAGGAAAAAAATCTTGCACAAACACGTTGAAAATTTAGCGTGGTTAGGTACGGCAGTCGCAAAAAAATGTTAATATCTCCATATCCATTATGTGTTTTGGGCACAGATGTTGTTAGTCATGGCATAAAGAAGTGTCCCCAGAAGATTAAAGCTTGGGGTCATTGACTAATCTGCTTGGAATTAGAAGATTTGGCAAGAAGTACGAACTCTGGGCATCGTTTTTCAAAAACAAGCTGATGAGGACAAATTTATACAAGGATGGCAGCCTCATTAACCGCGTGCTACTTTTCAAAAACGCGCACAAGGGATCTATTGAGGTTTTACCTATTTTGATGATCTGTCGGAGCCGGAGCCGTTCAGTGGTTTCGTCATGGATGGGTAGTATTTATCAACGAAAAAACACTCAAATTTCGCGTTCACTCTATTCACCAAATTGCCTCTCGTTTCGCAAGAAGGAAAACTTTTTGATTTTTTTTCTTTGGAATCCTAATCAGACTAATCAAGGCACTCAGGAAATTGAATAGACGACCTGATTGTTGGACTAACATGCCGAAGGGGTTGATTCTAAAATTTACCACCGTTGTGCAGATTTTTAAGGAAGTTGACACGGAAAAAGTGAAAAAATGTATTTGAAATAAAAATAAATAATTTCAATGTAATTTTTCCATGAAACTACAATGAATAATCTTTGTTTTGAGGGCTTCACCTTTTATGTTTGTTATTCCATCCCTGAAATATACGTGATTTTGTCCGTCCGGATTCTAAGTGGACAATGCCTTATGGGAAAAACCTGTACGAAGGGGCGAGGGGGGTTCGAAAATTCCCAATTTTAGCGTGACGTACTAAATGGATGCTCCCTAATCTTGTCATAGATTTTCTCTGATTACTAAGAGGGATTCTCCAGGAATTCTGAAAGAGATTTCTGGGAGCACCTGTTCCAAAACACAGAAAACAGAATTCTACTGGGATTCTCGTAGAATGCTGAGAAGGATTTTTTCCGAATCCTAAGAGGAACCACAAAATCTATGCGAGAGATTCTCTAAAATCCAAATTTCTCTAGAGAATTCTGCCCAGAGTCTCGTGAGAGATTCTTCAATAATTAATAATTCTGAAAGCGACATAAAATCTTGAAAAATATAGCCCCAAAATCCCAAGGGTTTCTCCAGAATCATGAGACAAGTTCCCCAGAATCTTGAGAGAAATTTCCCTAGAATCCTAACCGGGATTACTCCAGAAAGCCGAATTTTCAGAGAATCTGGGGACCCGCAGAATACTTACTGATATTTCCCCCAAAATCATAAAGGATCTTACGCAGAATCCTGAGAAGGATTATAGTGATCCTGTGTGGGATTTCCCCAGAATCCTAAGAAATATTCCCCCAGAATTCTGAGAGGAATTTCGCCATAATTCTGAGAATGCTGAGTATGATTCTCAAGAAGCATCGAATTAAGTAGGGGTCACACACGCATACCAAAGTCGTAACAGAGCTGTGAAAGCGACTATCCACGAGGTGAGTGTGCCTTCGCAGCCCCCTCACGACTAGAAATCCTCTACATAGAGATGAGCGGAAGTTACATATGTCGATTCGGAAATGCTGTTTGTTTTGTTTACAACAGCTTCCAACACTTGCCACAAAGCTAGATGTTCAAACTTTTTGCATGACTTTGTTGTGGTCCAAGTTATTTTGTTTACGTTTGCTAATTATATTCGAACTTTTTTTCCCAAATTTTGAAAAAGATAACAGCGCAATCGAAGAAATCTGAAATGCATTGCAAAGAATAGCGCGAATCAAATCGGCAGAAGTGAATCAAGCAGCAGCAATGAAAGTTTTTTTTTCGAGAAGAGCAGCGACAAAAGTTTCTTTATGACCATAAGTTCTTGAAAGCAGAATTAATTAAATATTATCTTCTTACTTAATTTACATGTCATCAAATTCTCGATAATAAGAATAGATATTTGTAATATGTTTATTGTCGATTGCAATACCGTTCAAACAACACCTTCCTACAAACAATAAACATGTTCGTTTGGCTCACACTTTGACAGTTTTCTCTGCTCGATTGGCTCACAATGGTCGCCTCCGCACATCTCTATAATGTAGGATTATTACTCACGACATCGGTATTCGAGTGCGACCCCTACTTTATTCGGCAAACTTTTAGACAAAATTACAAAGCAAAAGTCGTCCATACGACGTTTCTTAATTGCACGCCTCTGACTGAACTGAGAAAATAGCAAGTGAGTGTATTTTTTTGCAACTGAGTGTTACCATCCCTGATCTTGATTTGTGTTACAATCATGGTGCGATATGTTGTATCCAAGGCAGTATGCGAGGTCTCCAGTTACCCTAGTGGTTAAGGCTATGGATCGCCAATCCGGAGACGGCGGATTCGATTCACGTTTCAGTCGGGAAATTTTTTTCGACTCCCTGGGCATAGTGTATTATTGTGCTTGCCTTACAATATACAAATTCATGCAATGGTAGACAAAGAAAGCCCTTCAATCAATAACACTCAGTTGAAGCGAGGCAGGCCAAGTCCCAGTAGGGACGTAAAGCTATAAAGAAGAAGAAGTAGTAGTATGCAACATTAGCCATATCTAGGAACCCTTGTTACGCCTTAAAGACCTCCAGCTACCCCTTTGGATTCCCTAAAACGCCCCAGAGGCTCCCTGGAACCCCTTGAAGCCCCCTTGAATACCCCTGAGACCACCTGGTACTCCCTAAGAACTATTGGTGCCTTGCTGAAACTTCTTGTGACCTTCTGAAACGCCTCTGCAACCTCTCTTTGCTCTTCCTATCCAGCTTTTTACGTGTCGACAGAATTCGGCTCACTTACTGGTAGGGATAAACTGATTGCGTTGAATGCTGATGCACCTTTCGGTACTAAGAAAAACAGGGCCTGTAAATGACTCAGGCTAGCGTTAGGGAACGTGCAACGATTACGTCACGTTTTGAGAAAGGCGAAAGAGTTCATCAAAGTGTGACGACTTATACAACAATTTCAGAGGTCTCATACAAGGAGTGTGACATAGGAGAGATGTAAATAAACCATTTGTGTGACGATATTTATGGCCGTTCCCATTTGACTCATTCCAACCTCATAAACTATCGATTAAGTAATGGCAAACAGAAAACGCGTCTTACCTCTGCATCTCCGGCGGGCTGGTATTGAGCGAGTTCGGCGGACTCGTGTTGTTGTTGTACATGTTCCACAGCGCAACGCGGGACATTTCCAACGCGTTGAGGGCATCCCGCGGGGTCATCTGCTGTTCCGGACTTTGCTCGCGTTTCATCTCCTTCGGCTGGAACAGTTTGATGTAGTCGAGCATGCGCTGCTCGAACTCGGGCGGCAGAATGTTCGGGATCTGGCCGACGTTCGGTGCCCCCAGGAGCCGGTGGTGCTGCTGCTGATTGACGTGGGTAACCAGCGACAGGGGCGACATCTGCTGGATGCCCTGCGGAATGGGCGATCGTTGAACTGATGGCTGTGCGCGCGGGGGGAAGAAGAAGGTGGGGGAAATGAGATGCTTGTTTGGAGTATAAAATGCATGCACACGATCGTCCCAAGTCCCAAGCAAAAACATGAGATCAATTTGCAGTTTTATTGCCTGTTTGTTTAGCCAACACAGAGCGAGAGCGTTTATTAATGAATGAGTGAATGAAAATATGAATAATCAAGCGATCGAAGCGCACTAGGGGAGATATGGCACGGCTGGCGCAGGATGGCTGAGACTGTGCCAAGAGCTTATGGAAGAATAGTTAATAGTAGGAGGAACGTGTGCATAAATCAATGCAAAATCAGTTGGCTTTGTGATCGCAATTCAAACCAGGCTTCTGGGGATTAAACAGCATATCCAAGAAACATTTTTAGTAAAAAAGACTAGAAGAGTTTCTGAGAACCATCATAGAAAAAAATAAAAGGTATTAGGTTTTATGACAGTTTTCAAAACCTCTACAAGACCAATTGTCCATCGAAATGTTACTTGGGTAATGAACTTGTTGCATCACTTACACTATTTGTCAGAATTTCCAAGTTACTTGTGTAAATTTCTTGGGGTTTGTGTCAACTATATACAGTATTATTAAAGCTCCTTTTCTCCCTAGTGCAGTGATTCTCAATTTTCGTGCAAGATAATCCATCCCATTAAAAAATAACCTTACCGAATCAAACTGTCCATAGCTGGATCGTCGTCCCTCGCGCCGATTCCCATCGATGGCGGCCTGCAGTTCGGCCGGAGTGCTCAGGTTCTTCTTCTCGCACTCGTAGGGATAGAGATACTTCATGTACCTGCAAAGACAGAAACGAAAAGAAAAAGCATTGTAAAACATTATACCATTTGTCGGTGATAAGCAGGTAGGTAGGTACGAGCGAGGGTCTTCGACCATCTCTCGCATCCGAAGCAGAGAGTTCTAATTGATAAAACAAACAGCAGTGCACCAGCAATGTTGACCGAGAAAGTCTGGAATTGGAATTGGAAACCTGATGGCGCGACGCGCAGCGCAGCGGCATTTATTTCTCCTCATTCATTTTCATAAATAATTAATCTTCTTCGCAGAGGTGCTGCATTTCGTCCCGGCTCTCTGCAACTGACCAGCCCGGTCCGATCTTAGTCATGAAGTGCGAATGCAGTCAGTTGGCTGGTCAGAGCGCTTCGTTCATTCACACTTGTTCGACTTGCAGTCGAGACTTCCCGGTCCCGACTAAGGAATGTGATACGAGGACGGTGGCGCGGGCAGTGGCGTTCCATGGCAAGTCCGTTTCAAGTGAGAAAAAGGCACTGTTGGAACACGTTTTTATAATGATTAAATTAAACAACAAACAAATAGAACCATCAAACAAACTTGTTAAGACGCATTCGTTCGATCCGAAAGGGTTTCCTTTTCAACGCTCCGTGATCATGCCTGCATAAGATCGAGGGCTTAGAGATGCTGTTCTGTGGAACAGTGGCTCTTCAGAAACTTTGGTAGATTTCCCGGATTTTGAGCAGTTCTAGGAGATACTAAACTTTTGGGGACTTATACTTTTTATTGTATTCTCATTTAGGATAACAGCCGATTTTTGGACCCTTACAGAAAATCAGAATTCAAGTCAAAATCAATCAGATGCAGGAGTGTTACACATAATCATCTTGTTAATATATTCCAAAAAGCCTCCACAGCCATTGAGTGTTCTCCACTGATACACACCAAAATTCACTGGCGTACAGCAGCACAGATTTCACGTTCGAGAGTTCGAGGTGAATATTCGGATTTTGGTGCATCGACTAATCTGATTGTTTTCCATACATTTCTTAAACTCGCAAAGGCAGCCTTCGCCTTTTTGATCCGTGCACCTATGTCGATCTTGGTGCCGCCATTGGTCGCCATTTGGCTATTTACCAAGAAGCTTTCCACATTCTCCACTGCTTGCCCAGCTTTCCATAAAGCGGAAAGGGTCGACCGTGTTTACATCCAACGATTTGGTCTTGTTGACTTTGGTAATAAGACTTGCCACCGAGGAGCGATTGGTATGGTCATCGAGCTTGCTCTGCATATCAAACCGCCGTTGAGCTAGGAGAGCAACGTTATCAGCCCATTCGAAGTCATTTAAGTGCTCCATGGTGATGAGCTGCCACAACAATCCACGATTTGGTTCACAGTCAATCGCACCCACCAGGATTTCGTCGATTACGATGAGGAACAGTAGCGGGGATAGTATACAATACATCCTTGCCTCACTCCAGCAACGACTAGGATGGGATCGGACAAGACAATACTCTGCACGAAAATGCCCTGTATTGTGCTTCAATGAGGCCGATGATTTTCTCAGGGACATGCTTGCGCTTGAGGGCTTCCCACATGTTTACGTGATTGAGATGGTCAAAAGCTTTTTCGTAATCAATGAACACCATGTATAGAGATTCTTGAAAATCATTGACCTGCTCCAAGACAATACGGAGCGTGACAATATGGTCCAGACAGGGTCGTTTAGCACGGAACCCTGCTTGCTGCCGCTGGATAGTTGCATCAATCTTCTGCTGTATGGGGTTAAAGATCACTTTGCAGAGGACTTTGAGAACGATGCACAGCTACATGATACGCCGCCAATAATCGTATACAGTCAAATCATTATTTTTGGGCACCTTTACTAAGGCGCCTTGCCTCCAGTCGACCCATGTCGCGATTTTCCGTATGTTGCAGAATAATTGATGCTACAGTCGCGCAGATAGTCTGGGGTCAGCTTTGAGCATGCAATGGATCCCAAGCGCCGATGCAGATTTCACCGGCGGCAGCGTATATATATAACACTAGTTTACAGCATTTTTGAACTCGGTAAGCTGATGATCATTTTCAGTGCAGAATCATGCCCTGAGTTCGAAAATGCGAAGGAAAAAAAATACAGTAGAGCGGAAATTTTTTCGACTTTCCATACAAGGTTGATGATTTGAAATCGATTTTTGTTCTATTTTTAAGCAAAGTCGTTCACTTTACTCATCTCATTCTCCGTAATCAATGCTCCGATTGAGCTGATTTTTTTACTGTAACTCGTCTACATATGACATGTCAAATAAACGTTGAGAAAGAAATTTTAAATTGTTTATTTCTTATTAAAAAAAATACATTTCTTCATATATTTTTGGAAATTTTGCTAAAATTTAAGGAGATCGTCCCCAAAACTCGTCAATATCTTGAGTTTCATCAATCTGACGCAAAACCTGCATTTAGATGAACGAATGGTATTGTATTCAGCTTTCAATTTATGGAAAAAGATTTAAAGTTGGTTGAACAAAACGCAAGATATTTGAATTTCATTAAATTACATATTTTAAAAAGTTATAAAACTTAATATTGAGCTAAAACTCAAAAACTGTTCTACTTAAAAATTTTTGGAGCACGGTTTCGAAATCAGCGCTAAATTATGCTTCAAAAATTTTGGTCGTTAACAGAAGTTCACGACTTTCGTTTTATTTTGTAAACTAGTGTAATTTAGACAGAAATTCACAAAGTCTCACGTTTCTTCGAAGAATATTCTTTTCTAAAATTTATTTTGAACCACGGTAAAATCAGAACTGGTTCCTCAAGGTTTCCAAATTCCAATGCCTGGTACCATGTACTGGTACGCCCCTCAGGAAATTACTTTAATGTTGAACCTTATGCACATTATTTGGATGATTTTTCCTGATCAGGATGATAACTCTTTCTGCTCTTTGACACAGTTTTATAAATAAAATTGTGACCCTAAGTTGCTTGGAGATTTCTCCAATAACTTATGAAAGAAAACTGTATACAATATATTCGGATGAAACATCTGGGAGGATTTCTTTTTTACCATTATATTCTGGGACTATTATAGCATACTTTTTTTTCAGTTCAGCAAGAATTCCTCCAAAGATACCTCCAAGAATTCCTTAAGAATTTTGTGGGGTGTGAACAACGATAGTGTCATTCCCCTTGCTTGCCATTCCCCTAGCAAGCGTCATCCAAGTAACAGTTTGATTCCCAATTAGTCTTGTAGAGGTTTCAATAACCATCATACAACCTTACGACTTTTATATTCGTTTTAAGATGGTTCTAAGAATATATTTAACTAGAAAATGTTACTAAAGCAGTGACAGCAAGCATCATGCCGAAGTTGTCATTGCAATGCTGCCTCATTGGGGAGTCGAGCTTTGGCGGAGTAAATAGCCTTGAGTCTCGTACAATACCAAGTGATTCTATTGTAGTTTGCTAAGCTGACTGGGAACGGATTGTTCCGGCGAGTTACGCAACATTCACGAATTCGTTTCTGTATTTTTTTTTTAAATTTTTCTAGGAATTCATCTAGAATGTTATCAATGTGTTTCAGAAATGCCTAACCAGATTAAAGACGAGCTCCTCTAGCGATTCCTTTAAAAGTTTAATCAAAGACTCGTATTTTTTTAGTAGTCCCTAAATCGATTCTTGCAAAAAAAATGTTCAGATATTGTTTTAGGTATTCATGTCGGAATTCCTTAGTAGATTTCATGAGGAATTCAGCTTTGTTTTGCAGGAATGCTTTCTAATTTTTTGTAGTTTCTGGAGAGGTTCTCTGTAAATTTCGTGTAGAAATTCCTCTAGCGATTCTCTCAGGCGTTTCTTCAGAAATTCATCCAGAAAATTCTCAAGGGATTATTCTAGAAATTCTTGCAGAAGTTTTCCTAATCATCCTCAGCTTGTGATGCATCATAGGCTTCTCTTGGAATCAATTGAAACCTTTCTGCAGGGTTTCTTCCAGAAATTTTTTTCGGGGACCTTTCAAGAATTATTTCAGAGATTCTTTCAGGGGCTCCTTCAGAAATTACTTCAGGATTTATTTCTAGGCGTTTATCGAGGAGTATCTCAAGAAATTCTTCTTGGAATTACTGCAGAGCTTTCTCCAGATTTCCATGCATTGCTTCAGAGATTCCTGAAATTTTGTTTTTCCTGATTTCTGTAGATAGTTGTTTTTTTTTTCAATATTTGATTTGAATTTCTGCTGGTAATTTCTCTACCAAAAATTCCTCCTAGGAAATTGCTTCAGATATTTTCATCTACTAATTCCTTTCAGATTATTTAGATTAGATTACTAAACAATCTCATGAGAATTTTTCAAAGTAATTTCTGTGGAACTTTCTAGGAATTATTTCTGAAGAAATTTCTGAACGTCCTAAAGATTCCGAGTAAAAAACCGAGTAAAAAGATATACTTGGAAAAACTAGGGGCATTTCTGGGGAATTAAATGGAGGAATACCCGGAGGAACTCGTGAAAGAATTTCTGCAGAAATCTCTCGAAGAATTCTGCTGGCATTACTAAACAAAATCATGAAGGAACTTCTGGAGAAATTCCTTGAGACATTCCATGAAGAAATTTATTGAAGAAGCCATGAAAGATATTTTGAATAAACCGATGGAAGAATTCATGAAATAATCCTTAGATATCTTTATAAAAGCTATTCGTGCTTTTATTTCTGAAGCAAGGACGTCCATAAATAACGTCACGCTTTAAGGAAGTAGAAGGGGGTTCTAAAAAGTATGATTTTCACAACCCAAAACATTATGGTGACACACTATTTTAGAGGTCTCATTCTTAATGTGTTCCATAGGCCGGAGGGGGTTGAAAACGAACAATTTTACGTGACCTAATTGATGGAATTCCGAAGGAATCAATGAGGCATTTTAGGAGTTTCTCTGAAGATTCTTTGGAACATTTTTGGAGGAACTTAAGGAATTCCCAAAAAATATTTCTGTAAGAATATACGAAAGCTTTTTTTTTTAAATGCCTGGTAAAAATTTTGGAAGAATTCTGAACTCTAGTTTTTATAAAAATAATACTCTTTAACAATGTATTGAATATATGGATGGTTTTTTTTTTAAAGAATCCCCGAAGAAATGTCTGAAATAATCCAAGACGGAATGGAAGGTTCCCTAGAAGAATTCTTGTTGAAATTTGTAGAGGTTCCTCTAGAGGAAAGAAGATTTCATGGAATATACTTCTCTAAGAATGTCAACAATGGCACAAATATGCCAAATGGATGTTAACGTGACTCTTTCCTTGAAAAAGGTTTCGGAAGTGCTCGAACCAGCGTTCGAGCTGGTCAGCCGGCTAGGTCAATAGCTGTGCAGACGTGTTTTCGTAGAGAAGACGAATATTGCCGATATTTGAGGCTTTCTCGCCTTTGTCAGCTAGGGAGACCGCCCACGCTCGTTTGTCCCGTCTACAGGATCGTTTTACTTCCTTCTCGAGAACCGAAAAGCGGTGACGGGCTACGGCTCTGGCTCCACGTGTTTTCACTCGCTCCGCGACTTTGGCGTTACTTCGCTCCTCTATCTTCCTCCAGGTGTCACCTTTCTGTAATCCACTGCTTTTTCCGGGTGCGTAGCTCTCCCAATTTTTTTCCCGACACGGCGTTCTTGATGGTGCTCTATTGATCTTCTACGCTTCCACCTTCCGGAATATCCGCAGCACGGTTCTAAAGCTCCTCGACGAAGGACCTTTTCACTGTGCTCTCCAAAGTTCGTCCAACGGACCTCGGTCAGTCCTAGGATTTCAAGTTAATGCAAGAAAGTAAACATATTTCAAATTATTTTTTAAGGCAAATTAAAAAAAAACTGTTATTAAAAATTGGTAGAATAAACAACGTATTTATGCACAGTTATTTAAGTATACAATAATAATCCTAAGTACACTTTCCAATAAATCGGGATAAAATCCGCAAATTATATATCACCCTTGTTTTCATAACATTTTTCTGAGTTTATCTTCAAAATCCAATTCGCCAAAATGACTCAAACTGATGATGAATTGACCATTTATTTGCAATCGTTAAACGCGAAGCTCCGCACTTCTTTCTCTACATCACCAAACGGTGCTGAGGGATGAGACACTGACTTACAGCACTTCCATGCATCCAACCAGCAACGGTGGCGGTGGCGGCTGCAAGGGACGACTGCACTGTGCTGCAGCAGAGCGAGCGGTGTGCTTCCGCACCATGAGGTTTTCCTCATTGGGTTTATTGTTCATAATCTTTTATTTGCAATAATAAATTCATCGATTTGCGTCCGCTTGATGTGCGTCCGTTTCCCTAAAAAAGGGTGCGGCTGCGAGATTTGTTCCTTCCTTCGTTGCCTGATCCGCCGGGTTTCCTCGAGAGAGCAAACTCCGATGGAAGTCCTTCCAAAAGTGACGGACGACGTCACTTCAGCGATGATGGCGCGGCGCGACGGCGAATGCGCGCGCGCTCGCGGGAGGGCATTAAAACTTAATCGAGTGGAGCAAATCAAAAAATTGAACGGTTTTTCGGCGAAGTGATTCAATTTCGGATGGTTTTATTCCGTCTGCTGCAGCTAATCGATTCGTTGCATTCAGCCGCCGAGCAGCCTCGTGAAACGCAACAACGCAGCAACAACGTCTGGTCACGACACGGAGTTTGAATCAAAATCGAAATCACGCGGTTAGGCTTTTGGAGGCGGGTGTTTAGCTTTGTACGATGAATAAAACATGCTTTTTCTGCTATTCAATGGCACAGTTTTCGTGTCGGTGGGTCTATTTGTCTAACCTTGCTTGGTTGTTGCTGTTCAATCGGCGTTATTAAAAAGTATATATAAAGACATTAAAAAGTCATTAAGAGTAGTTGTTGCTTTATTCGCTTATTTGGTTTCCAATTGTTATAATTACAACTGGAATTAATCTATGCATATGCGTGCTGTTCATGTACACCATGTCATATCTAGCAATGCCTCAGTAAAAACAGTGGCCGGTAAAATTTGAGCAAGAGCATTGGCGGCCGTACACTTCGTATTTTCTACTCTTTGATAGACCAGAGCAAGCGAAATTGCACAGAAAACCAATAGATGGGACTTGGGTTTAGCAAACCACTTTCACTTCCGAGAACTCAAACTTTTTTAGGTCAACAACGGCACCGGCCACGTCCTTATGACGCAAAACCTGTTAGAGCTCCGGGAGAAATCTACCCAAAGGGTAACTTTCTACAGCGCTTTTCGTGGTTTTGATGTTTGACACCCACCCTACACACTAACTTATCTTTACCGAATTCAGTATATTTTTTGACGAAAATAGAACAGCTGAACGTTCGGTGATCGTTTCGGTAATTGAAACAAATGCTGAACACTCGGTAGTCAAGAAATTTGCTCAAACTGTCAAAAAGAACCGAAAGGTTTGTAATCGAGTGACGATCATTCAGTACTTTTTTTGAAACTCGTTCGGCAAAAATGTGAAGGTGATGTAGCTTGATTGATGAGCTTTTTTTTAAACATTTTCTCACGCAAAAACAAGTTCTAAACACTTTTATATTGTTATTTACTTTTATTATTATGCATTCGAAACCAAATATATCAATTTTCGGGTCTCTCGAAAATATTTGTGCCGCTGGTGATTCACCCTCCTGGTGTCGACGTCCTGGTGCAAAATAAAAAACTTCAAGATTATTATGAGCAAAAAAAAAAAACAAAAACAAAGCTGCCTTACCTTTTAACAAAGTTTTGCCGCCTCCGATTCAGTTAACTTTTGGTACAATCAAGAAAATGAAGGAGAAATGTACAGAAAAACATTTTAAGACTCTGCTGCGCACAGAAAATGCTCGATAAAAACAAATGGCGGAGCCTTTAGTTGTCGTTTTACTGATGACAGATGATATACAATCTGTTCAGTAAAGTCTAGCAGAATGTTCGGCAGAAAATTGATGATCGTTCAGTACGACACAACATAATTGCCGACTATTCAGCAATATGTCACTGAAACTTTTGACAGTTCGTCTTTACCGAACACATCGGTACAAAAAATATCTGTACAGTTATTTTTTTCGAAAAATACTGAAGTTTCGTAACTAATTTTGCTGTTTTCGTTAAAAGCAAAGTTTAATAACCGAGTGCGCAGCAATTTAATACCATTGACAAAGTTATCCGCAATAAAAAGTACCGAACATCGAGAATGGGATTGAGTGTGTATAATACGCAAATACCAAGAAATTTTGAAAAACTAACAACTCTTGTAGCACAGTGTATTGCCATTTCAAGCAAAGAACTAACACCGTGTACACGTTCAGCCTAGACAACTCACAGTGGGTCGATCTCACCCACCTGACGGAACGCACCACCAGCCAAGTTCTTTAATCACCAGAACTTTATTTGCATTATTAGCCCATTCGTCAATTCAATTCAGCATTTCAGCACACTAATGTGCACAAGTTGTTTTCTCGCGATTTTATCGTGTTCGCACAATCACCGGCTGGGCTGGGAAGGAAATTGCAAGTCGCACATTTTCACTTCCACAAGGGCCGTCCGTTGCTTTCAACAAGTGATTGGTAGGTACAACATTTACACCTTCTTGCTGAAATGATCTTCTGAGTTTTTGTTCTCATCCAAACGTTCACGGAGGAATACCAACGCAACGGAATGGAAACGATCATCGGCCAGATGTTTCAGTTTTTTGTGCATCAATTTCGCCCTCGTTTCCGGCAGATTAATTTAAATAAAATTGAATTAATATTGTCTCACCCGAGAAATGATTACTGGCCCCACGCTTGCACATCCCCATATGAGGGAATTATTAATAAATGTCTTTGTCACACCGACCGAACCGGGCCCGGATTCACCTTTGCGTACCAATAATTTCTCCGCTCTTTTGGCCGTAAAATTGTTTTAACCGCAACAACTTCGTCACAAAGCGATAATCATAATTTATGGTTCGTCAGTGCCCTGTAATCTGCCGCTGTAGCCCGACCGACTCGAACTCTGATGGAATGCTGGCAGAGTTTTTTTTCCTGCATGATTGCAGGGTGTGCTCTTTTGGTATTAATTTAATTTGATGAGCCTAATTCACACATTCATTTGGTTCGCGGTTGATGACGGTAGGAATGTGCACACCTGGGCCACTTGCTTCGGGATAGGAAGATATGCAATAGAGAAAAGCGGGTGTGAATCACTTCAATATTTACTTGGAATGTGTAATTCATTTACGTCGATTTAAATATAAATGTGTTACTCATAATGGTAAACGTCGTTTGGATCGAACTACCAAATTCAACACAGTTCAAACTCGAGTTCGCTGTAACAAAATGACCTCCATCGCATTTAACACAATTCTCCATCGGATTGTAAAATCACAGGTTGTCTGAAGTATGGAGCTTGCTTACAATTTTGCGTACAAGAAATTATTTTATGTAAAATCAAATCAAATGCAACGGAAATTTAATCGTTGTTATGTTTACGTCAAGAGTAGTTTTGAAGAATTTCTTTCTGTGAAGTGTTCTTTTTAAACTTCGATTGTTTGCGATGCATAATTGATCGAAGAAACGCCGATTTTTATTTTAATTGCCAATTTTGACATAGTATACCTATGGATTATTTTATAAATTGAACTCAAATTTTTACAAGGAATTACAAATATGCTGAATTTTGCTTATGCGTAAGTGGTAGCAGTACAAAATGTTTCCGTTCATTAGACAGTGGCACATGAGCTAACCCTCTAATGCCCTTTTTTATTTTGATCTAATTATAATTTTTCGTCATCTAAAGCACAGCGCAACATTTTTTTGTCTCAAGGGCAAACTTATGTGTTTTTGACAGATTTTGGGCCGTTGAATCCGAATCTGGGCTCAGATTCGCTCTAGCACGTCACAATTTTGAGCTATACCTCAATTTATAGGGCAAAATAAGTGATTTTGGGCTTCTTTTGACTGCAAGCCATTAAGCATGGAAATATTTTTTTAACCAATCAAAGGATAAATTGGTCAATTAACATCTAAATTATCGACTTGCAAAATATTTCGCATTCGGATTCAAAGACCCAAAATCTGTCAGAGACACATAAGTTTGCTCTTGAGACAGACCAAAAGTTAATTTTTGTTACGCTGTGAAATTGGAACAAACTTTGGAAAACTTTCTCCCATGGCTTGTATTGCATGTACGACTCAAATCAGTAAATTCTGATAACTGTGCACCTCAATTGAGAGACCATTTCAAATTGAAACCATATATGTCATTTTCAGAATAGTTTGGATGATCCAGGATGCCCCTATGATGTATACGCACTATATTAAGTTTTAAATGTACCCGATGCATTGTTACGAGTGTAGATATAAAGGTCTTAACTCCAGAATGATTTGGATGGCCTAAGCAATCGTCTTTGATGTGGGGTCAATCTCACATACTCTAATTTACAAGTATGGATCCAATGAAATTAGTTCTGACATGCATACATTAGTTTAGTATCCTTTAATAGATCCTATTACAAGTAAAGGCCTTACAATCAAAACTCCAGAGCATTTTATGTTGCCTAGAACATCACCAGGTCATGACCACCATCATTTCATGTTTTAAAATATACAGGGGATGGCCAAAATGTTTGGGATAGGCAACTTTTTTTCTCTCACAAAAAAGTTCAACATGCTATAACTTTTCATAGAGTGCATCAAAAAATCTCAAATTATAACTGTTTGTCAACCTATTATATGTGCATCATTGGTACAAATTTGGGCTCGATTGATTAATCTTTCGCAAAGTTAGAACCGTTCGGGTACACCATAATTTCTTAGACAACTCATTTTTGAGCTGTCATATCTCGAAAACCAGTGAACTGAATTGGATGAAATTTTGAACGAACACTAACAATATACAAATGCTTCACAAACTATTAAAACATAGATACTTTTTGAACGTTGAAAAAAATTAGCATGGATAGACTTTTTTTTAGTTTTTATTTTTGTGTATTTTAACTTAGATGCTAATTCTACACTCCATGGATAGACACTTTTTGGATTTTTCTCGAAAAAATGTAATTTTTTTACGTCAATGTCAATAAATTTTAGTATTGATGTCCAAAGATTTTCCACTTCTGTTCTAAAGTAATCTTTAATCAGATATATTGGAGCCAATTTAGCTTAAAGGAAGAACACATTTAGTATTTTTTGTGTGGTACTGCAAATTTGACTAATTTTCCTCTATATGGGTAAAAATTTCAACCCGGTATAACTTAATTCGCCGTGAAAAAATGTTACATGTTAAACTCATACAAAAGATTTTATGATAAAACTTTTTTACCGTAGTGATAGTATATCTAGTACTGTTTTATAAAAATGAGATTCATCACACTAACATATACACTGAAACAAAAACGAGGGTAAAAACCCTTCAAATGTCATTTTTTGCTTAGACATTCGTTTAGCCGAGGTAAATAAAAAATTGGTTTTCAATAGATTTTTTGCAATTTCGTGAGTATATTTCGAGGATATACCCCAAGGCATTTAGTTTATGATGTGTTAGCAAGATACTTGACCTTAAAAGTTTATTTATTTGTGAAATTCAGAGAAATATTATAAAAAAATGTCTATATAAGGAGAAGCGATGATAAACAAGTTTAATTAAGAAAAATGATTTCTGTAAACACTCAAACGTAAGCTAGATTAGCAGTTTTGAAAATATGGCACAGAATAATTGTTATAAGTGTTCAAACTATTGCATAAAATGTCATGAAAAAATTAAGTATATTGGTTTTTGGTTGGTTAAACTTAAAATGGGATTGATAAAAGCTAAAATAAATAGTTCTGCGTTGAAATAAAGACGTGCCATAATGCCTGTAAAGTATACCTGTTTGATACTAGCATTACTAAATGAGTTAGAAGATTGCTAAGTGAAAGAACATTAGCTTATTTCATTCAAATCTGAAGAAATATATTATAAATGAGTCTAAGATTTGAACCACATTCATTTTTACCATGATTTATCTGACAAGAACGTCTAAATTATAAAACAAGTAGTTCAAGCTAAAAATTTGAATATTTTCGGTGCCATTTCTCGAAATATGAGCCCTCCAATGTATGTTTTTTGAGCCAGAATACAGTCTAGAAGATATTGGGAGCTTTTGGAAGACGTAATAGTAGTAAACGTTGTGATTTATGCAAGTGAAACCATCATATTTCATCAAAACAATATTTAAATACGTGATTTTTTTTATAGTTTACGTTTTTTTCTGTTAAAAACATTGTTTTTCGTAAATTTTCAACCTGCACTCGTCATGAAACTTTCATTTGTTTCTTTTGAAACACTTCCGATAAAAATAATTACATCCAATCTCAATTTGGAAACATTTACAATATTATGACATATTTATATGAGATGCATGTAAAATTAATATGGCAACACTTTCAAAAACGATCTATTCATGATGAACAAGTCGATCTATAACGCAGGTCACCATACAAAATGATTTTGTTCGATATTTTTCGAAATTTGTTAGTTTTTTATTATGGAATTCCAAAAATTGTACAATTCGGCTAAACGAATATCTAGGTAAAAAATGACATTTGAAGGGTTTTTCCTTCGCTTTTGTTTCAGTGTATATGTAAGTGTGATGTATCACATTTTTATAAAACAGAACTAGATATACTATCACTACGATAAACAAATTTTATCTTAAAATCTTTTTTATGAATTTCCTGACACTTTTTTCAATTTTTTTTGGCCTCGGCTAAACGAATGTCTATCACTGTATACGTATATCCCACCATACAAAAAAAGTCAATTGGTTTAAAATTGACTAAGGTACAGCGGAAAAGTACCAAAAATGGAAGAGTTGCCGAGATGGTTGCATTTGTTCTCCATGCACAGGGGGTGTTCAAAATGCTTGGGATAGGCAACTTTTTTTTTCTCTCACAAAAAAGTTCAACATGCTGTAACTTTTCATAGAGTGCATCAAAAATTCTCAAATTTTGACTGTTTGTCAAACTATTATATGTGCATCATTGGTACAAATTTGGGCTCGTGAAGCTAGAACTGTTCTCGTAAAACACTACTTTTAAGACAACAAATTTTTGAGC
>NC_085137.1:414240810-414397449 GCF_035046485.1 Aedes albopictus
TGATAAGTGTTTTCGGTAATTATCGATATTTCTTGAGCCATAGTGTTCAATTATCCTTTCATTTGAGAAAAATAATCGCCCAGGGAGATTTCAATTTTTATCCGATTTTCGCTCTTCAAACAAAGCAACAACAAAATCAAGCGAGAGTAGAGGCTAATATTTCATAATGGTGAAAACAGAACACTGATTCTTTCGGAATGAAATTTTTCAATGTAATATGCTGAATATATTAATCTTTATGTTCAAATCACATACTGACTTGCTTTTAGCATTATGAAACGGTATTAAATTTAGTTTAGTAATCGAAAATTGAACTTTTCTTCTTTGGTAGTTACGTCTTTTTACTGGTTCTAAAACATGATAGAGGGTAGGCGAAATTGGTCCCAGTTGACAGTCAACTTATACCCCTGGTTGCAGCATTCTCGCCCATGCTGCATTCTTCTCGTTTTTCAACTGTTCACATTCGCCGTCGTACCAGTCGTTTCTGTGATTCGGAGTCGCGAAGCCTAGTGCTGTAGCCGAGGTACTAGGATAAATCGGTGTAATTTAGCCACCCTAAGGAAAAGTCGGCAGAAGATGCAGAAAACAATGATGAAATTTCCGCACTTCGCATGGACTTAATGATTTTGATAATACTAAACTACTTTCATGTAAATATTTTCGTTAAATTGTGTTAACATGTCAAAAAAAGATTTTTGGAAAAAGCTGCGTTTTTGGGTCCATTTTGAACCGACGGGGTAAAAAAGACACGGACACGTTCAATGCTTCCAGTGAGCTTTTCGCTCTTTGAAGGAAGCACGACAGTAGACAACGGACTAGCATGCAACGCCCAGTGGCACAGCCGAAAACTTTTCCTGACAGCTGCGGCGGGAATCGAACCCGCGCTCCTCAGCACGATGCGACTAAGAGCTTGGTGACCCTAGCCGCACGACCATGGAGCCGCACAATAATATGAGCAACAGATTTTTGATGAAGAATTCATCCCACCTATTGTAAAATGAACTTGATATGCATCATTGTTCGTCAAATCCGTTGGCATCAACTTGAAATATATGGAAAACAAACTAGTTTGTAATTTATCCAAGGTATTTAAACAAAAGAAGTCTTATGTGGTGTTTTTATTCAGCGTTCATCGGGATAATTTGGCCAATAATTTTGAAAATTATTTTTCTAATTTAATGTGAGCTAGCAGTACTTCTTTCTAACATCTCAATCGCTTTAAAATCAGGCCAGTATTAGAGCTGAAAGGTGAATTTGCAGATATTATTAGATTTTATATGTTTTTCATGAGGTGCTCATATTGCCCCATTAGCCAAATTACCCCGACTACCCCTACCTATGGCGGATCGGATGTCCCTCCAGCCATCTTCAAGTGTAGCTGCGCCAAGCTGCTCTTCCGTTGGTAGGTAGGGCCAGAGCGTAGTCTTGAGCCACTTCTACGTTACGAAGTTGTTCGATGCTGAGCCGCGGCGTTCGACTTCGACGCGTGGTGATAACTTGATAACTTGATTTAGATAAGTTTTGAGCGCATGCATACAGCGACTAAGTAGTGGTCCGAATCTATATTCGCACTGCGGTATGTGCGGACATTGGTTATATCCGAGAAGAATTTACCGTCGATTAGAACGTGGTCGATTTGGTTTTCTGTTTGATGGTCGGGTGATCTCCAGGTGGCTTTGTGGATATATTTACGGGGGAAGAAGGTGCTTCGGACTACCATACCACGGGAGCTGCAAAGTTTACGTATCACTGGCCGTTATTATTCGATACGGCGTGCAGGCTGTTTCGCCCGATTACCGGTCTGTACATTTCCTCCCTTCCTACCTGCGCGTTCATGTAGCCGACAACGATTTTCACGTCACTCGGCGAGCAACCATCGCATGTTTGCTCTAACTGCGCGTAGAACGCTTCTTTCTCGTCATCAGGTCTCCCTTCGTGTGGGCAGTGGACGTTGATGATGCTGTAGTTGAAGAAACGGCCCTTCCCAACTAACATTTATTGTGAATGTAAACGTCAACAAAGCGTCCTCAATACGGCTAGATGCTGAGTTACAGTGTTGTACATATGGACGGAAGCTTCTATGCAAGCCCTATACCAATGAATCTGGCGAACTTAATCCACATGTATATGCTGTGCGAGCAGCTTCTATGCCACGAAGTCATAGCTCTTTTCTCGGCTCCTATGTAACCACTAATTGAATAACATCTTGAGATGACGCTTTTTCAGCCTTTTCGCAGTTGTTAAATAATAGTTATACGGTTATACGGCATCCCTAAATTAAACGATTTAATATAATTAGGTTATGGATACCGTGACGCAATACATGTGGAACTGGAATTATTAAAGTACTTGCCGCTACTTGGAATCGAACTCCCGATATTCGTATCCACTGGTCCCGATGATGTCCTCGCTGCCACACTGCTATATATAATAACATAACATTACTCCAGACAAGGCTTCATAATTATACCACAAAAAACCTTACCCAACTTCATCTTGCTGCAAAAGCTTGTGAAACGTCAAACGCAATAATGCTTATATTGAACAAGCTGTGTGGTTGCAAAAACAGATCTTTTTCACAGCTTCTAGCTGAAAGAGTGTTCTTTAAACGGCTACGAAGCGCTGCTGTTTTGTGTTTTGGAAACATTACAAAACGTACTGTATAAAAGCAGTTGTTGTAGTGGCTGGAACTCTTACTCGATTTGCACATCATCCGGCAAATCTTCCGGCATTGAATTAAAGTGCAATAAAAGCAACCCAAATCATTTCACAGCACAGAGATGGATAGCTGTAAAGAATTTGTGTAGTAGCTATATATCCCGCTTAAAGTTTGTTTTGACAATAATGTTTACATCCGACAAGCCGTGTTGGTAAACCAACAGTTTCTTTATTACAGCTTCTAGTCATAATGCAATTGCATAACGGCCTTTACAGCGCTGCTGGTTTGGGGATTTGTCAGTATAACGAATTGTACTGTATAGTAGCAGCTGTTTTGTTTGTGAGGACTCCTATTCGATGTGTTCAAATTTTCACATCTTCCGGGAAATCTCCCGGAGTTGGAATAGAGTGGAGTAAAGGCAGCCCCAGTGACAAGCAATGGATTTCTGAAAATCGAGTTTGGTAGCTGTATGGTGCTTGTTTTGCAGTCGTGTATTAGCTTATGATTTATATTTGACTAGCTTTCCTTTTATTCAGCGTTGACTGCTTTTACTCGATGGTTACACAACAGAAAGCAAATGACTGAAGCTTATAGCGCTGAAAATGTTAGTTGGGTTAACTCTCAACATGCACATCCTTGCGTTGATCGGCTGCCACCCGATCACACGTTGTCGTATCTTGCCCAACACTATAAATCCTGTTCTCAGTTCATTGGTGGTGCCACAGCTTTGGTGGAAGGTAGCCGCCCGATACCCGCTTCCACACTTTCTGTCCAGTCCAACAAAGTTCCTGCAACGCCACGATGTCGAAGTTGCGGGGATGTAGTTCGTCGTAGATTATCCTGTCACATCCTGCGAAACCTAGTGACTTGCAATTCCATGTTCTAAGTTTCCAATCGTAGTCCTTATTTCGTCGCGTGGGTCTTTGCCGATTTTATCGAGTCGTATTTTCTCCTATGTTATTCGCAATGGGGATTTTTACGATTGGGCCTACGCCAACACTCCTGTCTCGCAGGAGGACCATCGTGCCAGTTCTGTTTAACGCCCCAACCAACACTGGGACGATCACGCTGATGGGGCTACCACCTTGGATCTAGCTGGGCGTAGTGCAGCGTTTCTTACTCAGCCACTGGATGCCAGAACAGACGCTGTTTGAGCCGCACCTCCTTGGTGAACAGACGCTCGGATCGTACCTCCTCAATCTAGCTGAAGTCAGAAGGACAACAGTGCCCAGGCTGCACTACCAGCTAAGCACACAACTCTTAGCTGGCGGTCTTTGTCATCGCTTGACCCGTGGAAGCATGAGGTAGGAACTTGTGAGGACCAAAGCTATATTGGACGCTCTCCTTATCGACTCACCGTTTCGCAGCCCAAGCGAAGTTTTTTAAAACATTATGTAATTTTTCTGAAAATAATATGACGGAAACGTGTTAAACCGTTAAGTTTGATCTTAAGCGCTGTACGTGAAATCATAAAAATGAGTAATGATTTTTCTGTATTTACATAAATTATCCCGGTTAGGCGACATATTTTTCTGATAAAACTCTGTGTTCCTGATGATTTCTCCAATAGGGCTAACCCTCATAAGGTGGTCATAACTGAGCTTATGATAGAACTAACGGTCTTATCATAGCATTTCTTGGTCTATGATACGGCCACGAAATCTTTTGTTGGTTCTAAGCGTTGCCTCACAGTTTTGTTTATTTGTTTGCAAAAAGAAATCTCTCCGACAACAACCGCAGATGCAAGTTTAATTGAAATGGCATATAATTAATGATAAAACCAATTCATGACCACATGCAATTCTTTGAATGACGATGTTTATAGCAGAAGTTATATGATAGTTTTATGGAATGCCAAAGGTGCAAAGTAAAAAACTACCACACAAAACTAGTATAGAACAACTAGCTTTTTCACATGCTCCTATAAAACCAGGATAAAACATGAATAAATCTTCAAAGCATGCTGATTGTTACTTGGGTTCTTTGCCTGCCATTGCATGAATTTGTATATTGTGAGGCAAGGACAATTATTCACTATGCCCAGGGAGCCGTGAAAATTGTCCCGACCGGAACGGGAATCGAACTCGCCGTCTCTGGATTGGCGATCCATAGTCTTAACCACTAGGCTAACTGGAGACCCTACTAAAATAAAAAAAAATTGACAATTTTTATCATTGAATATGATAGAATTCCAAGCTAATAGAGGCTTCCGAATCGAATTTTATTTTTAGGACATATAATGAGTGTGTAATCAACGAGGGATCAAGTCTCCCCATGTCACTGATGAATACACTTATGTGCATAGATAAAACTATTTTTATAACAACCTTTTTTGGATAATTATGTTTAATGATATTTTGTTTAAACTATTTGCTGTCAAATTTTTACACGATTTGGTTCAATTTTTTTCTTGAAATGATTTTCTTGAAATGATCGTTATTTTATTGTGGTTATTTACCACAATAGGAATACAAACATGTTTAGAAGTGGGAATGGTGTGAATCGACAATATAAGATACAGCCATACTTCTTTAACAAAACAAATTTCATTAAAAAAGGAAAAAGAACATTTTTTGTTTAATTTACGTTTTATTGTACAAAATAAAACGCGCGGCTTCGTACTTCACCAATCCAGAATGTCATATTTTTTTTCTCTTCTGGTCATAATTGCTACTAGCGATGGTGAGGATAGGAACCTAATTTGTTTTAACTTAAAAACATTAATCGTTAAAATGAGACGACATAACAATGGCGTGCGTGCCAGCTGAAATGGATTTACGACACATAGGCGATCACCAGATAAGGATAAAGGACAGTTAATTTCAAAACATATGATGTCAGTGTTAAATGACCTTTTAATAAATAAATTTAAATTGAAAGTCCTAATTACATATGTGATTTTTTTTTACTTAATTTTTTTTTTATCTGTATTAACGAGATTTTTAGCCCTAGGCTAGTTCATCTCGGGACCCACGCTTTACTTCCCTTCCGAAGGAAGAACCCACATTTTGTGAGTTTGTTGGGAGTGGGATTCGATCCCAGGTCCTCGGCGTGATAGTCAAGTGTTCTAACCATCACACCAGGTCCGCTCCACTTTTTTACTTAATTGTTTATTTAAGGCTCATGCACCATCAGGCATTACGGAGCCGAACTCATTTTGGAACTATTTTACAATTTCATATTTGTGATTTATTAACTAGGTTAGCTTTGGGGAACCGTAAAACTCGCGATTTGGTCGAGGTTAGGGGGAACAATAATGTTTAAGGAAGGGATGGGGTAATAGGGACATTCGTTGACTTTCAGCAGCGTGGCGTAGTGTAGTTGCTGCTAGTCAAACGTAAAGTGGACAAACAACCTGTAACGATACAAACAAACGATTTTCGAAGGGACACGAGGTGGACAAGTGGATCAACAAGACGGGGGTATCAAACGAAGACTTCAGCTTGTTTCAAAAAGTCGTATACAAGCTTCATGTAGTCAAGATCAAGCGTACCCAACACATCCCTAATGTCTTCCTTTTCTGGTTTCCCTCGGGCCCTGAGGGATGCACATAAATTGGATCTGGCAATACCGTATTCGGGGCATTCCCACACAACATGGTTGATATCTTGATAGCCTGCACCACAGCTACAACGATTGCTATCTGTGAGCCCTATTCGATAAAAATGCGAGCCCAGAGAGTAGTGATTGGACATAAGAACATATGTGAAATGAATTCAATTTGATTTTGTATGAGAACTTATTGGACACGATGTAATTGGTAAGTTAGCTTGCACTGAAGCATCATATTACTCAGCTGGTCCAGGTGTTCAGTTAAGCTTTGGATAATTGGGCTGCAGCTCAACGCAAATAATACTATAGATCTAGAACTGTGTCGCCAAACCAGTTGTATGTAGAAACCATGGATTTTCAGAATATTTTGCTGTTATCAATCCGATGTGATAAGATTCTGTTTTCACTTATGCGTTTAAAAATGCACATCTGGGTGCTATTCGATCTCATTGTTATATTCTTGCTCATACGCTGACTTCTACGCGTGCTTCTGGAGCTGGCCCTCTGATGCATTCCTGATAAGTGGCTGCGCCGTTAGCTGAAATCATGAAGTGCAGAGACATGATTTCTAATGTCTATTCAAAGTACGGAGATCTCCATAGTTCGATCTGCTTTTCGAATGAACGAACTTGGGCACTATTGTGGTTGTCGTAAATTCAAGCAACAACAAGCAAGACAAGTCCCGTAAATTAAGAAAAGGGCAGATCAAATTTCAGTCGTAACGAAGTATCATGGAAATGAATAAAACGAATTACATGTTGGGAATTCCCATCTCAATCGAAGATGTTTGTGTGCGAATGCACAATTCAGTTAAAACAGTCGCTTTTCAATTGGCTCTATTAAGTGGCTGGATAGCAAACAAATTTTCATCAATGTATTGCCAGGGAAGTAGTAAATAACGCCATGACGTAGCGTAACCATCTCGCATAGCCGGCAAAAGATGCCACCACCCGCAGAACCAATTAGCAATTTAATTGAATTCCACTGGATGAGACAGGCCTATATCGTGGTCGTCATCATCCGACAATTTCTTTTCGGAACGTAACCATGCTTTAAGATCCATCAGATTCCTTCAAAATTCCGAACCCCAACGATTACGTCAAGCTACTGGATGACACACTACCAGGGGCTATCCCCAAGATTATTACCGCCGGTAATTGAGTGCGCCTTTATGTACAGATAAATTCAATGTTCTACCGAAATACCGTGATGATGTTATCGCAGCATAAATTGATAAGAGGCTAGCACAGACAGACGTTCGGTCATCGTAAGAACCACTCTTCCTCTCACTGACTGATAACGAACGGATGGACAGATGAAAGACGATCGTGTACATTTCCCACATAAAGTGAGTGTCTCCGTGCCATCTATCAACCATCAGAACCACTCACTGGGATGGCCTCTCGAGACGATCCGAGTCTCCGTTATCAATCAATGTGTTTTGCGAATCCGACCGGAGTGGACGTTTCGTTAGAGTTTCGCTCGGGAAAGTAGTGTGAAATAAAGGACGAACGTGCGTTGGGAATAAGAACTCGGCCGTTTCGGGACGTTTGCCAAGGCACGTGCTCTGCCGAGGATACCCCCAGGGAAGAAGAAATCATGGCGTTCCAGAAACGAAGGATAATCTGGATACTGATGGCGATCGCCATCGAACAGACGTGTGGTGTAAGTTCTAATGGTGTTCGTTGGAATTTTCTACTGACTACTTGGTAGTCGAAGCAACAGTGAAACAGTGATGGCTACTAGAGTAGCTAGTCCTTATCAGTTTCCGAGAAAAACAAACACAGGACGAGATCAAGTGATGCGCAGTGAAAAGATGAGAATAATATGGGTTGACGTCGAATATTTGGTGTTTTGATGAATCATGTTCGAAACAATCTCTTAGATAAATTTCTTATGGGATCTGTGTGCAGTTAGTTTAGAAAAGCATCCATTGTGAAAAAGTTACTAATCAATGAAATTCACTGACATCTAACAAGTGAACAATCATAGGAAGTGATCCCTGCTATCAGTAGTGTTGTTGATACTAGCAGACATATAGCTACGTTCTATAGTGATTTGTTTGTAAGCTCCAGCTCCATCATCTTGGGGTCGTACAAATGAACGATCGAACGCATGTTTTGTGTACTCTGTACCACGAGTATACTACGAACAGATACGATGATGGCTGGCCAGTGCTCATTACCAAGAACATGTGTGTACAATCGAACTCGAGTCGTTATCATTCGAGGTTGAAGGCTGGAAACTGTGTGAAAATATGACCTACTTCAAGACGGCGATTCTTGATCGATTTTACTAAGTAGAAGAATAGAATCTCATTGGAATGCAGCTCGAAGCACTTGTAACAGTAGTGTGTTTGGATATGTACCGAAGAAATTTGATGGATCGAGACTAGCATAGTATGGACGAGTGTGGTGATTGTAATATCTAGGACCTAAGATCGAATTCCACTCCCGGCAAACTCACAAATCAAACAGTTCTTCTTTTGAAAGTGGAGCCATGAGTCCAGAGATGAACTAGTCTAGGACTGAAAATCTCGTTACTGAAAATATAAAATACAGGGTATTGAAAGGTCTTCATCCTGAAACACAACAAACATGCACACATTTTTCAGTTGAAGTTACAGTTACACATAACAAAAACATGGCCAAATAGGCCAAACATTTACTCAGCACAAAACGAAACATGGACCCCTCGTTACGACATAAATTGTCTAGAAGACTCAAATTAAGACTTCTAGAATAATTCCAATGAGTGAATAATGTTCCAGAATATCCATAAAATCAGTCACTTATTTCACAGCGCAACAAAAAATAGCTATTGGTCTGTCTCAAGAGCAAACTTATGTGTCTCCGACAGATTTTGGGCCGCTAAATCTGAATCCGGGCTCAGATTTGCTCCAGCACGTCACAATTTTAAGCTAGGGTCTGGATCTATTTGGCCAGGAGCACCTATTTTGGGCACTTGCTGCTATAACTCAGTCAATTTTGAACCGATTGACTTGATTTTTGAGACACGATCAGATACGCACAGAATCTAGCCATGTGCGAAAATTCAAGTCCATCGGTTTAAAATTGACTGAGTTATAGCAGCAAGTGCCCAAAATAGGTGCTTCTGGCCAAATAATCCCAGACCCTATACCTAAATTTATAGGGCAAAATATGCGATTTTGGGCTTTTTTGAATGCATGCCATTGGGCATGGAAATTTTTTTTTAAGCAATCAAATGGTAAATTGGTCAATTAACATCCAAATTAACGACCCATGCCAAATATTTCATTTTACCAAATCAAATTTGATAGATTTAAGCATTTTATGTTAGTAAGTAAACTTGCATGCAACTTTTGGAGGGTGACTTGTATGGGAAATTTTGTACCTAACATAAATCACTTAAAACTATCAAATTTTATTTGACAAACGAAATATTATGCATAAGTCGTCAATTTAGATGTTAATTGACCAATTAACCCTTTGATTACCTCAAAAAAATATTTCCATGCCTAATGCAGGGCTGGTAGCAAGAACTGATGGTCAAAATATTCATTTTAGTGACCAAATTCTCGAAAATAGTGACCAAATAGTGATTTGCAGATACCAAAAAAGTGGCTAAATAGTGACTTTTGGCACAAAAATTTGCTTAGTGAGGAAACATTGTAGGACGAATTTGATTCAGAAAATCCTGGGGTACCGCATTATGAAAAAATTCAAGACAAACTTTCATGCTTCATTCCTAAAATTGTACAAAGCTGCATGTATCTACAATTTTCTAAACGTATTTCGACTGTATGGTTGATACTCGAAGAGATGGCTGTCCAGTCTTGACAAAAATAAAAATACTGCTATTTTATCTTGTCCTAAAGTAGCAATATTTTTATTTTTGTCAAGACTGGAAAGCCATCTCTTCGAGTATCTACAATTTTTTAGCATATATTGGGCAGAACTAGATGAGCATGGCATGAATGTAAATGGATAAATGGATGTGCCAACATTGATCTTTAGTCGGTTCCGATAGAAATCATTTAGGCAACATTGGTGGAACTTCTGGAAAAAATCTTGATGGAGGTAAAAAAAAAATGACAGATGTCCAGGTTGATAAAGAAATTTTGCCGATTTTATCTGAGAAATAAAAAAGAAGACACACACTGAAGTTTATTGAACAAGATTCTGAATAGTTTTCTGTGAACATAATTGCGGATATTTCCTTCGCACTTGTAGACCGATTAAAGGTGAACATTTTTGAGTGATATTTGCTAAAATTCCAACAGAAAATTCTGTCAAGAAAAAAAATAACAATATTACAATCTTTCATACTTCATACTTGGCAGTGCATCGAATGCGCGATTTCTTATGAAACTCTTGGAGAACTTGATGTATGTTTTCTGTTATGAATTTCACCATGTTGGAATAATAGATAGACAAATGCTTAAAAATGTGTGAATAAAGTTGAGTAAGTTCTCTAATATGATTTCTAGAATATTTATGCAAGAATTCTCTCAAAATTAAAAAAAAAAATGAATTTGTGGAAACAAATAACAGAACAATTTTGATGGAATTCTTTAAATATTTCTCTACATACCCCATTGGAAAATTTTAGAAGAATTACAAGAAGAAAACTCCAGTTTGCCTAGTGGTTAAGGCTATGGATCGCCAATCCGAAGACGGCGGGTTCGATTCCCGTTCCAGTCGGGAAAATTTTCTCGGCTCCCTGGGCATAGTATATAATTGTACTTGCCTCACAATATACAAATTCATGCAATGGCAGGCAAAGAAAGCCCTTCAATTAATAACTGCGGAAGTGCTCAAAGAACACTAAGTTGAAGCGAGGCAGGCCAAGTCCCAGTGGGGACGTGGCGCCATGAAGAAGAAGAACAAGAAGAAAACAAGGTTTTTTTTAATACATATGAAAATGTAATAGAATTCCTAATTTACATAAAACGTCTTATATTATTATTTATTAATTTATTTAAATTGTTTCATAGTTTCTGGTGAAATTTTAACCCAGAAAAAAAAAATTTCAGGACGCGCGCTGTTGTAAAAAGTACAACACTACCAAAAAACCTCGCTCGTCGTATGCAGTGTGAGCACGGTGCAGTTTCGGTTGCTTGATGGCGCGCGTTCTTAAAGGTTAATAATATGTTGTTACTGGCATTCTGGGAGAAGTTGTTAATTTTAATTTGGGACTTAGAATAGTGGCCAAGTCACTAAATAGTCACTAGATTTCCACAACAGTTTTACTACTTTCAATTTTACATATGATCTAGGTCGTCCCAAAACTCCATGAAATGTAGGTACAGGGTCTACAAGCGAAACTAGTATTATACGAATGACTACTCTATACGCCCCAGACCAATGACCCTTCTAACAAGTAAATGGAGCATTGTATTGAACTGTATAGGTGGTACAGATCTTACAAAATCTCCATGGAATATAAGCCTATGTGTTCAGTCCACAAACAACCAGTGATTGTGCAGGTCTGTGAAGGTCCGTAATGTAATAATGTCCGCAAAGGAATATAGAGGTCTGCAAAGATCTGTATTGCTCTTTTCAGATTATTCAAGGTCTTTTGGTTGTTCCGTGCACGGTACGCTCTCATTATTTGAGGTGTTTTAAAAATTGAAATAAACAATTTCAACACACAATGAAATTACAAGGGCATTACATACTTTTGGGCGTTTATCTGTGTATGAAGATGCCTGTTCCAATTAACAAAATAGATTCCAATTCGTAAAACCACGCTTCACTAAGAAATCTGAGACCACATTTACCGAGAAAAGCGATCATGACGACCTTAAATATTTAATGGCCAATATGGTGTTTTTATATTGGAATATTTCAATCATCGCCGACAACTTGATTGGAATTGATAGCAGCTAGTAGTAGCCATTTTTTTTAATGTCTCCCAGGGATCCTAAAGAAAGAAAAATTGACTTCTTTAATGTGGCATCATTTAATAATTTAACAATTTTGGATATTTTTAATCCGTATTTTTTTAATTTCTGAAAACAGTTGAAAAAAGTGACTTTTTAGGTGAAAATAGTGACTTTAGTGACCTGACCTTGAAAAAAGAGACTTTTTAGTGACCAACCCAAAAAAAGTGACTAAGTCACTAAAAAGTGACTTGCTACCAGCCCTGCTAATGGCATGCAATTAAAAAAGCCCAAATTTCGCATATTTTGTCCTATAAATTGAGGTATAGCTCAAAATTGTGACGTGCTGGAGCAATCTGAGCCCGGATTCGGATTCAGCGGCCCAAAATCTGTCGGAGACACATAAGTTTGCTCTTGAGACAAAAAAAAGTTGCGCTGTGTTATTCATTGGTCCATATAGTCACATATAGTCCATATAGTCCACTATGTTATAATTCACTGTATGGAATGATTTCCTTTTATCTGTATTAACCCTCAAGATGATACCTTACATGCAGGTCCGTTTTGGGATGCTTCCGCTAGGTGGCGCTAGAGAGCATTCAAAAATGCCTCTAATCAGAAGGATGGACAAGACGCATCCAAACAATAGGGTGAATCGCATTTATGTTTACGGGTAGACATATTATGCCTCTCAAGAAAAATCAGAATATGGCGATTATCTGCCTCTGGCTTCTGATATTAGCGCGACAGTCACTAATCATAACAGCGTCACCAGATTTAAAAGTATATAATTCCACTATATGGAGTTTGACAGCAAGAACACTCATTCCACTGAGTTACTCTTGCCGTTCGTCACAAATACATTCAAAAACATCTGTCACTTCGCGAAACCCACGTGCTTTTGTTTTTGGCGGGAACACTTTTTCTTTTGTTTTGCCTTGCGACTATCATGCGGCGGTATGCCTTGCGAGCGTACGACCGCCGCAGAACTCTAATAAAAGATAAGCGCGACAATATCCAGTAGCTCAAAAGGATTTGTTCAAATATTACGTAACGCTAGGAGGAGGTTGAATTGTGCTAAAGTTGAGCAATTTGTAAGGAAATTTACCTTTTTTGCGCTCCGTCCCGAAAGGATTTGTAACCGGTTGGTTCCAATTCTTAGGTTTTCTTGTGTATGAGCGTTTGTCTTTGAGAAAATTCACGTTTTTAACTATAAATAACAGCAGGTACACCCTAGCGAGAACTATGAACCGTGCTCAACAAGAAAACGTTGCTAAAGGGTTGTAAAGTAAGCTCCCATGAAAAGAGCGCTAAGATGGCAGAATCTAATAGGGAAATTAAGAGATGAGTGTTCATGGGCGCAGCCATCTTCAATTTTGGAAGATTGGCCAGAAAAGAAACAGGCGTCCGTGTGTTAAGACTTGTGTAGTGCAGTGCTAATATTAACGCATACCCCCCGCCCCCCCTTTTAAGGGGCAGGAATTGGGAAGCTGGCCTGCCTCCGTTCAGGACCTCGTATCCGTTATTAAGAACGGTCACACACGGCGGCTCGGGAGTCAAGATGGCTGCCGAGCCTAACAGCAAAGGAACCACTATCGTCCCATTCAAGACGATTCCCTCTGGCCGTTGGCATTAATCGCCAAGGAGGGACCCTTCTCGGCGCGGTCATTCCGGTATCGTCCTGGGCCGTGCCGATTACGCCAAAGAAGGATGACGCCTGATGCCCAATACCAACCAGCAACGCCCGCTGGTTCCCGTCGGCCAAGCATCGGCCCGACAAACCCGCCATTGCATTTCCGAGCTGTCCCGGCGGCGAAATTCCGGCCACACGGTAGTGCAGGAGCAGCCGTGTGGGCCAAAGCGACGAGGCGGAAGTATCTGCAGCAGCGGTCGTGAGTACCATCTACAAAAGTCTCGCTTACACGCCACAAGAACTGTCCAACCCACACCCACACGACACCCTAGGAACCAATAAATTGTTTAGAAATGTGAAATTTCCTGTTTTTCATACTTTGTCCGCGAAGCCCCTCCGATTACCGAGTAGTATGCCGGCCCTGAGACCCAGCTCGAGGGGTCTCATGTTACTGAGCTTGTCCCGGGAGTAATTGGGAGGCACTGTGGCTGCGGAGCAGCCCATAAGTCTCCGGGGTTACAGATTATAAACACAGCCACCATGAATACAAATCAAACCATGTAAGATTCATTCCTGATCGGTTCATCCGTTCGTGAGTTTTGTTGCCCCAAGCGGTCCCCAGACGACATCAATATATTGATGGTTTGAAGAAACACATCAATATATTGATGCCCTGTAAAGCGGACCCCACACGAGCATTAATACTTCATCAATATCGGTACTTTTTGTAGAAATTTTCATCAAACTTTCAGCTTAGGCATCGTACACAAATTACGTAACGCTAGAGGGGGAGGGGGGGGGGGAGTCTAGCTCAGCGTTACGATCCATACAAAAATGATTGGCTTTTCATACAAAAAGCGTTACATGGGGGGAGGGAGGGGGTCTGAAATGGTCAATTTTTGCGTTACGTAATTAGTGGACCATGCCTTAATCGAAGGATTTTCCAAAAATATTTTAGGAAAACCATGAGTTTGACGAAAATTCCGTCCAAAAGTACCGATATTGATGAAGTATTGATGTTCGTTTAGCGGGCCCCACACGAGCCTCAATACTTCATCAATATCGGTACTTTTTGACAAAATTTTCGTCGAACTCACAGTTTTCCCAGTGTATCTATGGAAAATCTTACGATTGAGCTTCAGCTTTGATGAAAATTCCGTCAAAAAGTATCGATATTGCTGAAATATTGACGCTCGTGTGGGGTCCGCTTTTGGGGCCCGCTTAAAGGCGACATCAATATATTGATGCAAATATTGAGGGATATCAGAAAAGTTTATTTTCGCGTTTCAATATTTCCCCTCTCAGTTCGATCGCGGTAGCCGAGAGCAGCCGATGCGAAGCATGTTTTGTGTGTGTCATCAGCATTTGTTTCGATCGGGATCATAAAAAAATCGATTTTTATGCGGAGCGACTCAGTGTGGGTGACCCGACTCGGACTCGGTGAAAATATTGCAGAAAAGTATTGATTGTTTGTTAAATAACAAATGCAATTGTCGGAATGAGTCGGAACAACTTTTTATTCAGTATGTATATTCTTCTATGTGGTAATGATAGTTTAACAAGAAAGTATCACATTATATGAATTATTTACTAAACTACAAATGATTGAAAATTGACCCGATCTCACCCCTTAGAGGGGGTGTGAATGAGTAAAACTATTCGACGTCGCCTATCTAAGGTTCTGTTTCAATTGGAGAATTAAAATTAATTTTCACTTAAACTTGACAGTTCGATAATTATTTCCTTAGGAGAACTGTCAAGTTAAGTGTCGAACTGTCAAATTTAAGTAAATAGTTATTTATGTAACGAGTTGCAAAAAGATGATTTTTTAGCACGAGTCGTACATTTATTCAACGAGGCTTGCCGAGTTAGCTTAGCTTAGCTTTGATTGACTGCACATACATATCTATGGTTGCTACTCCGTGATTGACCCGAACCAATGACAGTAGCACAATGAATCAACTGAATAATTTACTGGGAGTGGTCAACATTCTCACTGTGCACGCTTCAGAGGCTCTCTTTAATGGTTCAATAACGGCGCCAGCCACGTCCTTGCAGTCAGGTTGGAAGAGGGAAGGAATGTAAATAGCAACCTTTGTTATGTGAAAGTTGGCGTTTACCGTACGTCTCCACCAAAGGCTGCAGGAAGGAGTGATTGTTAGTAGGGAAGGTATCGTTGGGTCAGAATTCACTTTGGTAAGTAATATGATCTTTTGAAGTTGAAGCATGCCGTGCAGACTGCTGTGATGTTATTCGCATCACGCGGAAAGCAAACAACCAACCACCATCGTCAGGTGGTCGCTCAATATTTACTCCAAAAGAAGCAACAAAACATGCAGACGGAAGTGCTATTGTTCGCATCACGCGGAAAGCAAACAATCGACCATCCACGTCAGGTGATCGCTTAATATTTACTATTAAAGACGCGACAACATATACAAACTTAAGCGCTATTGCTCACTCCGCGCGGAAAGCAAACAATCAGCCACCCGCGTCAGGTAGACACACAAGATTTACAACAAAAACGTGTGAAACGATCATTTAAAATGTATAACGATACCAATATTCGATTGTATATGATACGTTGATACATCTTGGATGAATTGATCAACCCATTGAAATTTATGAACTGTAGAAACAATGCTTACAGAGCAAATGTTCTGATACGTTATATATATTTTTTTGAATCATTCGATGTTTTTTCGTGTTCTGAAAAGCAATAAAGAGTCAGTTTGAAAAACAATTTCAACCAAATAAAGGGGAAAATATTGCTTCGTAATAGTCCCAAAGACATCAAACAGATATCCATTTTCAAAAATGTCCAAAGTAGCCCCGCATTTCAAAAGTTACCCCGCACGACGGTAAAAAGAAGAGATAATTTGTAAGAAGCCATCCCGAAAAGTTATATAATGGAACAAAAATCCAAGTCGACAATCATGGTGACGAACTACACAAAGTCAATGAAAAAATATTTGAAAAGAGGACATTATAAACATATGAATACGAACTATCACCTATGGTATAAAATAAAATTAATAAAATAATTAATATAGAATCCATAGAAAGAAAACAACAAAGAACAAACTCACCGGATAATCGCCTGCCATCAATCGAACTAAAATGCCAAAGGAAAAAAAATCGGGGCACCGAAGGCAACGCGCGCGCGAGCCGTCACTACACACACTCTTATTCAACGAGGCTTGCCTCGTGCTGAAAAAATCGAGTTTTGCAATGAGTTCCATACAAAGTTTTATGCAATGATTTATACATTATACAACTCATTTGAATTGCATTATGTTCACAATGCAACTCAAATGAGTTGCATAATGAACATTATGCAACTATTTTTCATAATGCAACTCGTTTCAGTTGCATAATGAATCAGTTCGGAAAAAATGGTCATTATGATACCAAAATGAGTTGTATAAAATAGAAATTATGATACTGAATTGCATAAAATTAAAAAAAATGTTCAAAAGAGTTACGAAATCTCACCGAAAGCACCATAGATAAACTGAAAGAGACTGGTTATGCCCAAATGTCCACATTGTGTACAAAATTACGCATTTGCACGTCCTGCCGTCTAAAATTTGACAAACGAGCCATCTGTATATCATCGGTAAAGCAGGGCGCAGGAAGTTCGAAAACGACAACAACTGAGAAATTGCCATCAGCGACATCTGTTTAAACAATTTAATTACGCCCCTTTTCAAAAATGCCCTGTAATATTCTTCAACATCTATACCCATTTCAATATTTTTAACGTTGCAAAACACGCTTTCAACATTCATCTTGAAGAAGAGGGAAAACACTTGTCCTCAAATGTAACAGCAAATTAATGAATAAACGACTAATGCGCGGAGGGCGTGATAAAATCGGAACATTACGGTACATAGTATATTATATGTATATATAATATATAATAAAAACAACTTGTTTTACTCACGCAAGGCCATTAACAATAAAATCAGCATCAAACTTCAATTTCCGGCCGAAATAATTTACACCAAAAAAAATTATTACTAAATGTGAAAATTGTGAAATGTTTGAATTGTCATAATTTTATTTTCATGGTAGATTGCTAATACAATGGACCGTTTTCTCTAAAAAATTACGTTGGTAAAAAGATAGGGTTTTGAGATATTTGAGTTTTTGTGACAAAAATGATATTTTTTAATGTTAAAAAAGATTTTTTTCACAGTGTATATTTTCTTAGGAATCGCCATTTAGTAATCTAACTTTGCTGAACAATAAAATCAGCATCAAATCGCGATTCCCGGCCGAAATAATTTACACAGAAAAATTTTTTTTACTAAATGTAAAAATTGTGAAATTTTTGAAATGTTATAACTTTTTTGTTTATTAGTTTACCATCACCAAATTTTTATGGTAGATTGCTAATACAATGGACCGTTTTCCCTAAAAAATTCAAGTTGGTAAAAAGATAGGGTTTTGAGATATTTGAGTTTTTGTGACAAAAATGATGTTTTTCAATGATAAAATAGATTTTTTTTCACAGTGTATATTTTCTTAGAAATCACCATTTAGCTATCTAACTTTGCTGAAAAATTCATAACAATCGAACAATCCGTTTTTGCTGTGCATATTTTTGAATATTTTTGAACCATTTTCACATACACCCTTTTGAAAAGTTAGTCGTGGCTCTAAATAAAAATTTGATATCGAAAAATGGCGATTTAGATGGAACTGAAGAACTGTGCAGTTTCAGTTCAATAGAAAATCATGAATTAAAAATTTTCCTTAATTTTGATGCTGTTGCTTGGAATCGCTCAGTAGGCCTTTTCATGACACTTCAACCAACTGAAAAGTGAAGTTTTTCAGAACGTAATTACAAAAAAATCATAGTGGCTCAGAAAAAGGTGCTCTTTCGTATAAAATCAAAAAAGGAATACATTTTTCAAAATTTAAAAACCCAATTAGCCAATTTTGGGTAAATACCGTTTTTATTTCAAAATTAGGTAGAAAAAACTCACGTTTAGGTTGAATTGCCTACTCTTGAGTATATTTTGTTTGCTGGAGTTAAAGGCACACTACCTAGTGAGCCTAAGCCTGGAATTCAAACGGCTCCGAAAACTCAACTAAAACATCTTTTATAATTTATTAGAAAATGCGTTCATGAAGCGCCACTTTACTTTTTCAACATTTTTGAAATAATAAAACGCTCCAATCTTATTTTACGTCCGTTCCTTTAACGTTAGATTGAGGTCCATTTCAATCATTATTGTCGTCGCGGTTGAAACCCGAAGTTTACCCACACGCGACAATCGACTTTTCTCCAAATGCGCTGGACAGCGGATCTGATCCTCTATCCAGCGCACTATGCCCGAGGTGCGTGCGACGCACGGTTTAGGAGAAACAGAGATTTTCACATGTCGAAAATTCCGATTTTCAACAACACGAACAATACATCCGAACCTTTTTTTTTTGCGATCCGTATTCGACCCGTATTTTTGGCCATAACTCCGTCAATTTGTAACTGATTCACATGAAATTTGGTTCAAGTTGGCTTTTTACTTCACAGAATCGTTACCTGTTCTGTGGCGGAGTTGGTTAACACGCCCTGTCTTGCGAACTTGGAAAGACGTGGGTTCACACCCCACCAGAACTACGGTGATTTTTTTCACTACTTTTCACACCTTTTTCAACACATATTGTGCCTATAACTTCAGGCATTGATAACTTTGTTTAGTGATGTTTTGAAGCAACACCCCCACCCCCAACAGGGTGGCCACTAAATATCAGTTTTGAAATTCCCGTCTTTTTCCCGATTTTCCCGGTACGATTTCTGAAATTTTTCCGGTTTTTAAAATGCACATTTTTTTAGTAGGTAACGCCCAATTTTTGTATCATATGGATGATAAGTACCATGTAAAAATGCACTTGCAATCCTGCGAATATTATGTACTAGATATTTATAGTTTAATATTATTCTTGACGTAATGCATCTATGGAAAAAATGGGAGTAACTACCAATGATGACATAAAAAGCGTATGCTACAAAATTACTTACAACATATTTTCATTTAGCTCCAAATAGTGCATAATTCAAGCTTTCTCTCACTTATTATTTTACTTATTTTCTTGTACTTAAAAAAAACAAGTGCAGAAGTGGTAGCTAACTATGACAGATCTATAATAAGTAAGATGTGCATATAAAATCAGCAAAGGTCGCACTCGATTATCCGGGACATGTAGGATAATCGAGCCATTTTTTTAATTTTATTCATTAGCGTAGGTACCCTAACGCAACTTCATTGGTGTTGTTTCCGGGGATTCCTTCAAGATGTCCAACTCAGTATTCCCCCAAAAACTTACATCTGGAGATTCTTACAAAGTTTTGTCCGAGATTTCTTCTTTCGATTACTCCAAAAATACTATCTTGGATTTCTTCAGTAACTTCTGTTAAGGTACACCGGGGCAAGTTGAAACGAGTGGGGCAAGATGAAAAAGCGGGGTAACATGATGTTTTATAATGATGATAAACAGTGTGATTGCCATAACACATAGTTTTTGATTCAAACAATCTTTTAGCGAAGGATTAATTTCCAAATTGTATTAAAATCTATTTCAAAACTTCGCGTTTCATCTTGCCCCACCCGTTTCAACTTTCCCCGGTGTACCTTACCGATTTCACCTTGTATATCTTTTGTGGATTCCTCTAGATTCCTTAACCGTCCATAACTAGCGCGATTGGTCACCACCGCCAGCACCACACTGGACACAAAAAGTGAGATCTTTTCAACGTGTTGTACAAAACACAACAGTGCGATCGCTCGAGGGTTAATGGATTTATTCTGGAAGAGGTTCCTTTAGGGAATTTAGGATTTTAGTCTGTTGGCAATTAGGGAAAAGAACTTTTGGTCTGGGATCATGAATTCGATCTAGGGATTTCTCCTGGAACTCCTGAAGGATTCCCAAAAGAATCTCCCACATGTCTAGAAGGTTTCCCAAGGAACTCTTGGAAGAGTTCTCGATTAAAAAACTCCCGCAGTAGTTTAATTTTCAGGGTTCTGGAGTATTTCCAGAAATAGCTATCGTAAAGTTTTTGTAGGAAATTTTGGGAGATCATCCAGAAGGAACTCCTGGGTGATTTGCAGAGAGAGCTTATGAAGGATGCCCAAAAGCAACTCCAAAAGCAACTTTCATAAGCAACTCCTGGAGGTTTCTTTGAACAAACTCCTGGAGGGTGCCCAAGAAGAACTCTTGAAGGAAACGCAGTAAGAAACACTGTATAAATTCCAAAAGCAAATATAAAATAAAAATAAAATTTTTCGGAAGTTTTCAAAATCAAAGTTTTAGAAGGCACTCCTGCAGAAATTGTGCAAAGAGCTCGTGGAGATGGATGAGTAACAGAATGATATCCTGGAGATATACCAGAAGAAACTCTGAAAAGAATCCCAGAAAGAACTCCCGATTGATTTAAAAAAAAAAAAGCTTTCGGAGGAATTCCAGAAGAACATTCTAGGGAAACCCCAGAGGAAGCTACAGGAAGAAAAGAACAAAATTTCAGAAGGGATTTCAAAAAAATTATCTGGGAAGAATTCCCGTAGGAAATTTCGAAGGTTGGAGCAACTCCTGTTACAATTGCGGAAGGAAAATCTTGATGAATTTTAAAAGGAACTCTTGAATAAATTGCAATAGGATGTCTTGATTAAAACCCAGTTTAGTGGTTATGATTTTCTTATCTATTGAGATTCCTGATGAAATTTCGGAAAGATTCCCTGAAAAAAAAACTAGAATAAATTTAAGAAAGGACACGGGTTAATCCAAAAAAACCTTTGAAAAAATCTCAGATGTAAGAAACTCTTTCCTCAAAAAAATCTCATCGAATTCCAAGAGATAATCAAGCGGTACAAAAACCTAGAGGAATTCTAGAAGAAACTTCTTGAAGAATCCCAAGTTCTGTTTTAAGGAAATTTTAAGTGATTGCACAGGCGAATTCCTTGGGATTTCGTAGAAGTATCCCAGCAATATTCGATGAGGTGTAAACATTCAAATATGCACATCAAATTACTCTTAACAACAATTTTCCCGGTAATCATTCCAAATTCCCGGCTTTTTCCCGCTTTTTTCCCGGTCGTTCCGAATTCCCGTCTTTTTCCCGGTTTTCCCGTTTTCCCGGTTCGGTGGCCACCCTGCCCCAATCAATGTAGATTGATCAGTTTTCAGATGTTCAAAAATATAATTAAACAAATAAAAAACCGAAATTTCATGAAATCGCGAATAAAAAAGAATAGTTGACCAACACTTTTAATCGATTTTAGACGACGAAAAATGAAATTTAGATCAAAATAAAAGAATTTGGGTATTAGAGGGTCGACTATTGATTTAATGATTTACTTCATATGAACTACCGTAACAAATCATAATTGAACTTCAACTATTTACAGATCTACGATCCACGAACCAACTCGGGTCCTAACAGGAACATGATGCCTCAAATTCACGGCGATTACAGTAAGGTCCACACTCACAAGTCACGAGCGTATGAACCAAACTACGCCCGAAGTGACCATAACCTCCACTATCACTCATCCGCAGCTTCCAATCAACAACCTGTGTACGTACCGGCTGTAACGACCACTACCAGAACGGAGCCGCTGTTCCAGAAGCAAAGGGCCGAGAAGCTACAGTCGTCCTACACCGGATACGGGAATGAAAATGCTATCTTGGATGCGAGTAATCAAAAATTGAAGAACGTTCAGCAGGCTGAAAGTGCGGACAGTTTCACTGGGTTGCAGTGTCCTCCGCTTCAATCGGGCCAGTTCGTGTACATTATGGATTGTAGGCAGTACCTGAACTGCTGGAAAGGCCGTGGTTACATACAGAGTTGCGCTCCAGGGACGCTGTTTAATCCGGAAACGAGTCAATGTGACCAGCCGTCGAAGGTCAACTGTATTACGTCCAACACGATGGATGGCTATCAAAGCTTAGCTAGGCTTAGAAAACCAAAAAACTCCCAGTTGGCGTCGTATGTCCAGGAAGATTATGACGACTCTAGGTATGGACAGCCGACAGCAGCTCTGGAAGTTCGATGTCCACCTCATGTTATAGGTCTGAGGGCACATCCCACTGACTGTAGAAAGTTTTTGAACTGCAATGACGGAGCGACTGTGGTTCAGGATTGTGGACCAGGGACGGCCTTCAACCCGGCGATTTCGGTATGCGACCATATCTACAAAGTTGATTGTAACAGAAATGAGAATTTGATCCATCATGGACCAACCAAACAAACCAATCCAGATGCGGAGGAAATCGATGTTGAAAGCGTCAGCTATGACATCGACGTACGGTTCCGAGAGGATGACGAACCAGCATTTAGCACCGTTCCAAGTATTCCGCTTCAAGCTTCAAGACCTATCTATCAACGACCAGCTTCCAGTGATATAAGACCAGTTTACGTAGCCCCTCCTACAACTACTCCAGCTACTACGACTCCAAAGATGAATCAGGCAAATACAAGGTTCAATCCAACTTACTACCAAAAGGTTACACCTAACCCTCGAGAGTCGTCGGTTGGTTCTACGGAATTACCTCTTAGTGAAGCATTAAAAATGCTGCTCAAGCCATACATGGGAAGCAAGGACGTCGACATGAACATGACCAGCCTTAATACCAAGATGAGTTCTACAACTCCACCAGCAGATCTCAACGTCCTTGGAATAAACCAAAGCCCCAAACCATCCAACAAGACTTCCGCTTACATTGCATCTCCGTACGAAATCAACTCACAGCTCGGTGGATATCAATCCGTAGTCTACGGTATGCCAACCTACCGGCCCCCAGTACCATTCCACCCCTCGTTCAACAGCCAGAACTTCAACCGTCAACATGCCTCGTCGCCGATTACCCCTCAACAGCATCAACAGAAACAACAGCCCCAACAGTTCTACCCTGTGTTCCGGCCCCGTGCCACTACGACCAGTCCTCCCGTTAGAAGCCGATTCGGTGAAGAATCCTCCCAGTGGCGTCCAATGGCTACGGTTACAACAACTAAACGACCCACGACAACTGCCGATCCATGCGAGGGTAAGTTCCTTTGTGGCAACGGAAGGTGCATCGATCAGGCCAAGGTCTGCAACGGCAAGAACGACTGCGCGAATCGGGCTGACGAACGCAACTGTAGCCATCTCGGGTACGAAGTTCGGCTGTCGAATAAACACCACGGACGGGTCGAGGTGAAGATCTTGGACAAGTGGGGCTACGTCTGTGACGACAACTTCAGTCTGGAAGCCGCCAATGTGCTCTGCCGGGAGCTCGGTTATGAAACGGGTGCCTTGGAGTTGAAACCTCACTCGTTCTACCCACCGAACGCTGCCATGATGCGGGACGGCAGTCCGGTGTTCATTATGGACGAAGTCCGGTGCAGCGGAAACGAGACTTCGTTGAGGGAATGTGACTTTGCCGGGTGGGGCGTTCACGACTGCAATGCCGAGGAAGTGCTGGGTGTGGTTTGCAAGACTCCGAAGATGACCTGCCCGCTGGATTATTGGCTGTGTGATACGTCGGCGGAATGCGTCCCGGTGGGTTTCCTGTGCGACAACGTCAACGACTGCGCCGATGGTTCGGACGAAAGCGTTGCGCATTGCAATGTGAGTATGGTTATCTAGGGTTAATTTCGACCTTTAGAATAAAGTTCCTCATAAACATCTTATATTACAGGCGCCCCTAGAGATGAGACTAGTGGAAGGTCCAACGAAACAGGAAGGTCGTGTCGAGGTGAAATACCGTGGAATCTGGGGTACCATTTGTGATGACGACTTCGGCATTCAGGAAGCTCGCGTAGTCTGCCGCCAGCTAGGGTTCAACGGTACGGCAGAAGTGCGCAAGAACAAGTACAAACAGGGCACCGGGCAAATTTGGCTGGATCAGGTGGCTTGCAGTGGTAACGAGACTTCGATTGACGATTGCATCCACTGGCACTGGGGAGAGCACAACTGTGGTCACGGTGAAGATGTGGGCGTAAAATGCGGCCTGACGGTGCAGGCTCCTCGGCCAACGTCGGCGCAGCTTCGTGCCGCCGGAAAGTCATTCAAACTCGATTTCGTTGAGAAATCCAGCAAAATCTACCCGGATAGCTGCGGGCAGCTGCAAATCAACCCAAACCTAGTCAAACCTTCTTATGGTTCTCGCGTAGTTCACGGCGGAGAAACTGTCTACGGCCATCATCCGTGGCAGGCGGCTTTGAGGGCAAAGAAGCAAGGAAAATCGGTCCACTGGTGTGGGGCTGTTTTGATTTCCAAGTACCACATTCTGACGGCAGCTCACTGTCTGATCGGTTATCCCAAGGGAGCCTACATGATCCGTATCGGTGACTACAATACGGATGCACTGGAACAGGCCGAGATCGACATCTTCATCGAAGATTACTACATTCACGAAGAGTTCCGAGTTGGGCATCATATGAACAACGATATTGCCGTGGTGCTGTTGAAGACACCGATTCGGTTTAGTGAGTATGTCCAGCCGGTTTGTCTACCGGCGAAGAGTCAACCGTACCAGGAGGGAATGAATTGTACAATCTCCGGATGGGGTTCGACGCAGTCCGGTTCGTCAGGTAAGATATATTTTTTTAACAATAGGAAGTTGAACAAACGTTGTCGTGGATGCGCGAAGTTAGGGATAAATCGGTCAGGCATAAGCTACCTACTTGATACTTGATACAACTCGTAGCGGGGAAACTACACCGAATGAAGCAGGAATTCTTCAAGGACTTTCTTCAGAAATTTATCCAAGAATTCCTCCTGGACTTCCTCCGAGATTTCAATCAGAGATTCCTTCAGGAAATCCTTCAGGGACTGCTCCAGGAATTGCTTCAGGAAAATTAAGCAAATCCTTCAGATATTCCTTCACCACTTCCTCCAGGCATTCTTACAGGAATTTCTCCTTTGGTTTCTTCAAGATATCTTGCAGGGACTCCACCAGGGATTTGTCCAGATATTTTTTCTGGCATATCTCCAAGCATTCCTTCAGGAATTTCTCCAGGATTTTTCCAGGTATTCCTACAGAAATTCCTTCAGAAATATGTCCAAAAAATTCTCCTCTAAGGATTCCTCAAGGAGTTCTTCCAGGAAACTCTACAGGCATTCCTCCAGGAATTCCGCCGGAGATTCTTCGAAGAATTGTGTCAAGGATTCCTTCAGGGATTCCCTTAGGAATTACTACAAGAATTTATCAATGAATTTCTCCAGTTATTCTTCCAGAGATTCCTCCAGGAATTCCTCCTTTCCCCAAAAATTTATCCATGCATTCCTCAAGAGATTTCTTTAGAATTTCCTTTAAAGATTCCTCCCACAATTCCTCTGGGGATTCCTACTGGAATTTTCCGGGTACTCAATCAGAGATTCCTCCAGGATTTCTTTCTGGGATTGTCCCAGGAATTTATCCAGGTATGTCTCCAGAGATTTCTCTAGGAATTCTTTCAGGAAAAATAGGGAAATCCTTCCGATATTCCTTCAGAAATTCCTCCAGGATTTTCTCTAGAGATTCCTCCAGGAATTCCTACAGGCATGTCTCCAGGAACTGTTCCTCCAGAAATTGCTTCAGAAATTCCTCCAAGAATGCTTTCTAAAATTCCTCCAGGTCCTCTAGGCATTTTTTTAGACATTGCTCCAGGAATTTCTCCAGGCAATCCTGCACGCTTGCATTCAGGAATGCCTCCAGAGACTCCTCCAGGAATTGCTCCGGGAATTCCTCCGAAATATCTTCCGGACAATTCGTCCATGAATTTCTCCAGGCAATCTTCCAGGGATCTCTTCAGGATTTTTCCAAGAATTCCTTCTACGATTTCTTTATTACTTCCTGCGGGGATTTCTCCAGGAAATCCTCTTTGGATTCTTTCAGAAATTCTTACAGCAAATCTTCCAGGATTTTCACCAGGAAATGCCCCATGGATGCCTTCAAAAGGAATTCCAGGAATTCCTCCGGGAGTTCCTCTAGAATTTTTTTTCAGGTATTCCTACATGAGCTCCTTCAGGAATTCCTCCAGAAATTCAACCAAGATCCCTGCAAGGATTCTCTAGGAGTTTCTCTAGTAAGAAATCCTCCAGGAATTCTTCAAGGATTTTTTTCAGAAATTTCTGCAGGGTTTCCTCTACGGATTCGTCCAGGAATTCAATCAGATTCCTTCAGGAATTCCTTCAGGCTTTTGTCCAGCAATTACTCCAAGCATTCCTTCAGGAATTTCTCCAGAGATTCTCCCAGGAAATGTGTCAGGGATTCTCCAAGGAATTTCTCCAGGGGTTTCTCCAGTAATGTTTCCAGAGATTCCTCCAGGAACTGGTTCAGGGATTCCTCCAAGAATTTCTCCACGAATTCTTCCAGGAATTCCTGCAGGTATTAAACTAGGGAATCCACCAGGAATTCTTCAAGGATTTTCTTCAGAAATTTATCCATGAATTCCTCCGAGATTTCAATCAGAGATTCCTCCAGGAATTCCTTCAGGGACTGCTCCAGGAAATTCTTCAGGAAAATTAAAGAAATCCTTCAGATATTCCTTCACAAATTCCTCCAGGGATTCTTCCAGAAATTCTTGCAGGAATTTCTCCAGGAATTTCCTTCCTTTGGCTCCTTCAGGAATTCTTGCAGGAATTCCACCAGGATCTGCTCCAGGGATTTGTCCAGATATTTCTCCTGGGATTCCTCCAAGCATTCCTTCAGGAATTCTCCATGAATTTTTTCAGGTGTTCCTACAGGAATTCCTCCAGAAATTTCTCCTCCAGGGATTCCTCCAAGAATTCCTCCAGGGATTCCTCTAGCGATGTCTCCAAGGATTCCTATAGATATTCCTCTAGGAGTACTTCCAGGAAATCCTCCAGGCATTCCTCCAGGAATTTCTCCAGGCATTCCTCCAGGGATTCCGCCGGAGATTTTTTTCAAGAATTGTGTCAAAGATTCCTCTAGTGATTCCTTCAGGGATTCCCTTAGGAATTACTACAAGAATTTATCAATGAATTTCCTGCAGTTATTCTTTCAGAGATTCCTCCAGGAATTTCTACAGTAATTCCTCCTTTCCTCAAAAATTCCTCCAGGAAGGGATTCCTTTAGAAATTTCTTCAAGGATTCCTCCCAGAATTCCTCTGGAGATTCCTCCTGGAATTTTCCGGGTACTCAATCAGATATTCCTCCAGGATTTCTTTCTGAGATTGTCCAGGAATGTATCCAGGTATTTCTCCATAGATTTCTCTAGGAATTCCTACAGAAAAAATCAGGACACCCTTCAGATATTCCTTCAGAAATTCCTCCAGGGATTCCTCCAGAAATTGCTCTAGAGATTCCGCCAGGAATTCCTCTAGGGATTCCGCCAGAAATCGTACCAGGGAATAGTTCAGATATTTCTCAAGGGATTCCTCCAGGCATTCCTTCAGGCATTCCTTTAGGGATTTCTCCTGGAATTCCTCCCGGAGTTCATACAAGATTGATTGTAGGAATTTCTTCAGGAATTCGTTCAGGAGTTCCTCCATCCCTGAAGGAAGATTTTTCCAGGAATTCCTTCAGATAATGCTCTGGAAATTCTTCCAGGGATTGTTCCACGAATTCCGTTAGTGATTCTTTAAGAAATTCCTCTCGGGATCCCTTCAAAAATTTATTCAGGGTTCATAAATTTCAAAAATCTTTCCATCATCACCCATAAATTTCTCCAGGAATACCTGAAGACTTTTTTGAATTATTTCAAGGATTTCTAGGAAAATTTCTCCTGCGATTTGTATTACAATTCTCTAATATAATTTTAGAAGAATGCAGAGATGTCATCCAGAAATTATTTCACAATTTTCTCCAAGAAATCCTTTAGAAGTTCATCCACGAATTTGTTCAGGAATGCTCCCTTCAGTTCCTACAAAAGAATTCCTTCAGAAGTTCGTCTTTGGATTCTTTCAGAAATATATCTTGAGATCCTTTTTTCTCTCCAAGAAGTTATCCATGCATTAATTCAGGAACTCCTCCAGAGATTTCTCTATGAGTTTATTTTTCAGGGATGTCTTGAGGATGTTCACATAGAATGTCTTTCAGGGATTCTTCCTAATAATTGGCAAGGAATTCCTTTAAAAAATCCCCTGAAATGCCTTAAGGGTTTCCTCCAACAATTGTTTTAGGACTTATTCTAGGATTCCTTCCAGTATTTCACCAGGGACTTCCTTCTGAAAAGTGTAGGGATTTCTCCAGAAATTTCTTTTGGAATTTCTTCAAAAGGTTGCCTAGCTTTCCAGGGATTCTTTCGGGGATTCCAGCAGTTTCTTTTGGAATTACCTCAGGGATCCCATCAGAAATGTTTACTATAATTCCTTCAGGGATTTTCAGACAATTTTCCAGCAATTTATTCAGGGAAGACTTTTTCAAAAACTCTTTCAGGGATTTCCATGAATGAACCAAGAATTCCTCTAGGATTTCCTTCTTGTTTTTCTCTAGGCATTTCTTTTTAAATACATCCAGCAATTCGTCCCGGAATTCTTTCAGTTGAATTCAAGAATTTTTCCAAGGATACCATTATATGAGAGTTCTCCGGTAATACCTCCAAGAATTCTTACAGGGATAGAGCGTTACCAATATGAGAGTAGTCAGTTGATGTTTTCGCTAACAAATGTATATAACGTACCTATTCATCTAACCTACATATCTTTCTCTTTATTGCAGTGCACTCTCTGGAGCTGCGAGCAGCCAAGGTGCCTCTACTTTCGGACGCCACGTGCAACAAACCGGAAGTCTATGGAAACAACATCACCGAGGGAATGTTCTGCGCCGGTACGCTGGACGGAGGCGTCGACGCCTGTGAGGGCGATTCCGGTGGCCCATTAGTATGCGCCAGTAGTCGTAAGTATTCGAACGGAATATTCATCTCTAGGTATACGACAAAATGTTTACGTTTTCTCTTCCCCCCATTTCCAGGTGGCCACACACTGTACGGAATCATATCCTGGGGCTTGCACTGCGGCTACGCCAACAAACCGGGTGTCTACGTCAAGGTGGCCCACTATCTGGATTGGATCGAGCAAAAGCTGAAACAATCACTACACATGTACGGAGTGTAGTAGGTAGAGACGATAATTCTTGCCAGAGTGCCATTGTAGTTCGTTGCCTTTATCTTAATGCCACACACAACCAAAGTGAAATACTCAGACTTAGGGAGTACTCTATGTAGAATTAAAAAACCAACAACAAGCAGAATGTTACCGTTTTTTACAGGAATAAAATAACTCTTTTTACTATTTTACACAATACACCTCCAACTGTATCATTTGGGTCCTAAACCTACCTTTGCCAATAGAGCGTCGAATCTAGAGGAAAATGTTGCCTTTATGTGTTGGTAAGGCCGGGCGATTTCCGAGGGTACCAGAGGGACTCCGACCAGTCGTTTGAAACGGGGTGACATCAGTAGCAGATTCTGGCCAAGACCGCAGGCGCTTGAGGTTACCCAGTACAGACAGAGACACTGAAAATTATTGAAGGTGAATTGGATGAACAAAACTTGGATTTCTAACTGTAGGAAAGTTTTTACCGATGGAACTGTGGCTGCGACGGGTATCATCAGAACGCTCAAGCCTCGGAACATGTTGGTGAAAATTTTCTGCAATCTGGAAGGCTCGCGAGTTCTAGCGGCGTTTTGAATCTAAATAAAACGAAAAAGAATGGGGGGTTTTCATCAGATAATTCTTGCTAAAAGCAGGCTACCGTCGTGCGGGGCTTCTTTATACACTTTTTCATGGTTTTTCAACTTTATGCCATTATAACTCCCAGAGTAGAGAATGGATTTTCACAATTTTTACACATAATAATCGTGATTATGTATGTAGGATGTATGCAAAATTTGAACTAAATCCATCAATAAACAAAAAAGTTGTTCATACACCAATCGGACACATCTCATATAGAACCGGATGGGGGTTACTTTGGACTTTTTTATCTATAACAAAACTGCATTTTAAATTCCAGGGTTATTTAGAAAATTACTTTATACCATTACTGCCTCCACTCGCAGAACAGTCCTATATGAATAGGAAACCCAGCAAAGACGGGACTGTTATGCGAGTGGGGGCAGATTACTGTACTATACTATATCAAACATGACTTCAATAAAAATATGCGTTTTTAGATAAGTCTGTGCTACCTTTGGTATTATGAGCAGCGTGATATTGTAATATAGACAGCCTGAAAAAAGGGACCATCAATCATTTATTTAGCTGAAACGATCATTTATAGTGTATAACGATACAAATATTTGATTGTATATGCTGTTGATACATCTTGGACGAATTGATCAACCCCCTTTGAAATTTATGAATTGTAGAAACAATGTTTACAGAGCAAATGTTCAGATACGATATGTATATTTTTTTGGTGTACTCGATGTTTTTTCGCCTTCTGACAGGCAATAAAGGGTTTGTTCGAAAAACAATTCCAACCAAATGATGGGGGAAATATTGCATCATAATAGTTCCAAAGACATAAAACAGATTTGAACCATACTTTGAATTCAAAAAATCCATATTCAAAAGTGTCCAAAGTAGCCCCGCACGACGATGCTCATTACTACTAAGTACAGTATGACCCACACAAAAATGAGAAAGTTTTCGAAGGCATTGTTCACCTGCTTCCAATCGATAAACCATGCATTTATCTATTGGATTATATAGTTGAGACACTAATTTAACAATGACATAGAAACATTTGGAGGTTTCAATCATAAACCTTTGAAAAAAATAATGTTGAAAATTGGTACGGATATAAATATCTGTTACAATTATAAAACAGAATAATTGTTTCATGTGTTATACGTTTATTATTCGTGCGTTCTTTGTGATGTATGTGTTATTTTAGCTTGTATATATTCCCATAAATTTTATGCACATTTATAGGGTTCTGCAAAAATAGAGGCCCATGAAATGCAATTAAATTTTGATTGCCAACTTTCAGGCCATTTCGGACTGAAGTCAAATACTACTGTGGGGGTCGCCCTAATTTCGCGCGGGTCCAAATTTCACTCACTGATAATATTTAGAGATCATAATCATAGAACTGGTTGTTGAATTGTCCAAATTTCACTTTAGATAGTGAAGCTAAAGTGAAATTTGGACAATTGTACAATTAGTTTCATGATTATGATCTCTAAATATTATCAGTGAGCGAAATTTGGACCCGCGCGAAATTAAGGCACCCCACGGTAGATATGTAAACCTTTCCCTGCCACGGACTTCAAGTTATTGAGTTCAAGTATCGAAATCCGAAACCTGATGCCTGATAAGAATTAGTTTTCCTAGACAAAAACGAACTATGAAAGCAGCAACAACTACTGTGAACTAAAAGGCAAACTGCCAACTAAAATACAATTCCACGATGACTGATGGGCCCAAACCAATACATGAAACCTCGTCATCCTGTGATCGGGAGATGTTATCCATCTGGATAACAGGGCACATTTATGCTCTGTGTTGTGCTGTGTAAATTTGTGATGCTTCTTGTTTGTGTATTTGTAAGGTTCTGTGTGTCGTGTTATGTTGATGCTTTGATAATAGTTAATTTTCTTTTTTTTTGTAACATGGCGACCAACTTGAGGCTCTTGCATTTGTAGGGTTCCATGTTGTATTTTTGTAGCATGGTGCCCAACTAAAAAAACCCCGTGTATACAAATGAAAGCTAGTTGGAAGGATTATAACGACAGTTTTAATGCCATTTTTTGTAGACAGTTAACCTTTATAAAAGTAATGTTTAGTTTAGGTTAGATTTAGGATAATTCATGTATTTTAGACAGGCTGAGGACAACGTTGAAAAAAAACGTCCCCAAGCTTCCTTAGAAAGCAATTGATTATTTTGCAAAGTAACTAATACGCTTATAATATGATTGTAAGGTGGGGCGGGGAAAGATGGGTCACCTAAGGATGGATCACCATAACTTTGTAAATACAAATCGTTTTGGTTTGTATTCGTCCGCTACTCTTTAATACACTAGTTAGCTATGCTAAAAGTCGATAAAAAGTTCATTAAATACAAAATATGATGTTAAACAAGCAGTTTTAAAAAGTGATTGATTTTGCGCCTTGAAAAAAGTGCGGGGCAAGATGGGTCACCTTTTAGGCAAGTCACATTTTCTCAACGAAAGACGTCAAAATATAAGATTTGTTCCGCATTCATATATGCTCCATATCCATACTGAGTAAACAAGAGCTACTAGTAAACATTTTATAAATTTATTTGGAACTAGCTGTCCCGGCAGACGTTGTACTGCCATTTTGATTGTGATTGTTTGACATCTGCTGGGGAGTCATTTTGGCACCGCACTCTAGATTGGTTTTATTGTGATCGTTTTGAATTTCTTCCTCGCTCATAACAATTTCAGTTATTTCTCAATTGCTCTTCTTTGAAGTTGATTTTCGTAACTTTTTTTTACTTATAAACACAGCCACAATGAATACGAATCAAACCCTGCAAGAGTCATCCCGATTGGTTCAGCCGTTCGTGAGTTTTGTTGCCTCAAAGGGACTTCAAACTCATTTTTATATATTTGGAATATAAAAAACTTTACGATTTGAGTGGTCCTAAGGCGACTTGAAAATCGATGTTTTCACTAAAAAATTATCATAATTTTATGTTATAATTTTGAGCGTTCATTCCGCTTGTTTGAAGTCATTTATGAGATAGTCTTGTAATAAAAAATAAAGAACGTTTGAATGCTCCAAAAATACGTTCAAAATTGAAGGTGACCCATCTTGCCCCGCGGCCGTTTATATGGAGATTATATGGAATGTATCGCATAAGAAAAATGGCTAAAAACCATTTTATTTTTTATTTCCAATGAGAGTGAATAATTTTTTAATCAATGCCCCAAACTTTTGTATATTCATGTTGGTCATCTAACAAAATTATTAACATAATCAAAACATAAGTAATGCGCCCGAAAATGGCACTGACCCATCTTGCCCCGCGACCCATCTTGTCCCGCCCCACCCTACTTTGCGTTCCTGGTGACAAAAACCTTAACGAAAGCATTTTAACCCTTTGGAGCCGGAGGGGTCATATATGACCCCAACATAGAAACGGCTGTATAAATTCGACCATTCAACAAAACAGAATACTGTCTACGGAAAAGTTGCTGTAAATTGAGTCCTCTATTGGGGAAAAATGGGAATATTTGTATTTGAGATTTCATTGATAACCTAGAACATCCTGAACACCATGAAATTTGGAAAAATGAAACAATTGACATACCAGTTGTTCTAAAAGCTAAACTTGGATGTGGGTTACGTTTATATGTATTCATTTAACCTTCGTGAAGAATATCAAAAGATGTTTCATATTTTGGGATGTTCTAGGTGTTCCAAACTGTCCTATAGTGAAGTCCTTCAAATCTACAAGAATAATTTTATGCATTATCGCCTCAAACAATATCATTACATAACCTACTGGGATTCGTGAAGCTCTTGACATCTACAATGTCATTTATAGACACTATAGGGATATTCCAGGTCAGCCAAACAAACTTGGAGTTCAGAACTTCAGGTCTACACTCGTAACAGTTGGCATATCTGTTATACTGAGTAACACTGCATAATCAACCGCAGTTACTGGAGCAATCTGCAATCTACTAGCTCATTATAAGCCTCTGAGACATTCAGGATCGTCCAAACTGTTCTTAAATTAAGTCCTTCAAATCTACAAAAAAAAAACTTTATGTTTTCGCCATAAATAATAGAAATGCATAATCTGCTGGGATCCGCGAAACTCTTGATAACTAAAATGTCATTTAGAGACACTATAGGGATATTCCAGGTCAGCCAAACTACTTTGGAGTTCAGGACATCAGGTCTACACTCGTAACAGTATCCATATATGTTCTACTGAGTAACACTGCATAATCGACCACAAATACTGGAGCAATCTAAAGTCTACTAGCTCATTGTAAACCTTTGGGACATTCAGGGTTGACCAAACTATTCTAAAATGAAGTCCTTCAAATCTACAAGAATAACTTTTTGTGTTTTCGCCATAAATAATAGTATTGCATTATCTGCTGTGATACGCGAAGCTGTTGAAATGTCAAATGTCATTTATAGACACTACAGGGATATTCCAGGTCAGCCAAACTACTTTAGAGCTCAGGACTTCAGGTCTACACTCGTAACAACAGCAATATCTGCTATACTGAGTAACGTTGCATATTTATCCGTGGTTACTGAACTAATCTGAAGTCTACTTTTTCAATTATAATCCTTTGGGACATTCAGGTTCGTCCAAACTGTTCTATAATGAAGTCCTTCAAATCTACAAGAATAACTTTATGTGTTTTCGCCATAAACTACTTCGTAGTTCAGGACTTAAGGTCTACACTCGTAACAGTATCTATATCGGTTATACTGAGTAACACTGCATAATCAACCGCAGTTACTGGAGCAATCTGGAGTCTACTAGCTTATTATAAACCTTTTGAACAGTCTTTCAAATCTACAAGAATAACTTTGTGTGTTTTCGCCATAAATAATAGTATTGCACAATCCGCTGGGATACGCGAAGCTTTTAAATTCTCAAATGTCATTTATAGACACTACAGGGGTATTCCAGGTCAGCCAAACTACTTTAGAGCTCAGGACTTCAGGTCTACACTCGTAACAACAGCAATATCTGCTATACTGAGTAACGTTGCATATTTATCCGTGGTTACTGAACTAATCTGAAGTCTACTTTTTCAATTATAATCCTTTGGGACATTCAGGTTCGTCCAAACTGTTCTATAATGAAGTCCTTCAAATCTACAAGAATAACTTTATGTGTTTTCGCCATAAACTACTTCGTAGTTCAGGACTTAAGGTCTACACTCGTAACAGTATCTATATCGGTTATACTGAGTAACACTGCATAATCAACCGCAGTTACTGGAGCAATCTGGAGTCTACTAGCTTATTATAAACCTTTTGAACAGTCTTTCAAATCTACAAGAATAACTTTGTGTGTTTTCGCCATAAATAATAGTATTGCACAATCCGCTGGGATACGCGAAGCTTTTAAATTCTCAAATGTCATTTATAGACACTACAGGGGTATTCCAGGTCAGCCAAACTACTTTGGAGTTCAGGACTTCAGGTCTACACTCGTAACAACAGTCATATCTGTTATACTGACGTTGTATATTTAACCGTGGTTACTGGACCAATCTGAAGTTTACTTTTTATATTATAAACCTTTGGGACATTCAGGTGCTTCCAAACTGTTCTATAATGAAATCTTTAAAATCTACAAGAAAAAATATGTGTTTTCACCATAAATAATAGCATAGCATAATCTGATGAGATTCGTGGAGCTCTTGATCTCAAATGTAATTTTTGAGACACTATGGGAATGTTCCAGGTCAGCCAAACTATCTTCGAGTTCAGAACTTTAGGTCTACTCTTGTAACATCAGCTATATATGCCATACTGAGTATTATACCTCAGTATGCCCTTTATTAGGTAGACATAAGAGGCAAAATAACAAACACGAATATCATAACTTTGTATGAATAACGCCTAGAGAATAACAAGTCATGTTATTTCAATAATGAATGCATACCTCAAATTTAGAATGCTGTCTTTGTTATCCAAAAGGTATTGAATAATAAAGCAATAAGATGTATTGTTATAAAATTGTTCATCTGTTCGATAGCTCCATGATGTAATACCATTGGTATACCCAAACATGTTACTCAGTTATTTCACTGCTTAATCAACAAATACCACATCAATACCAAATTCTGCTCAAATACCTCTATTGTTATTGTGATGTTCTAATAACATTTTATAGAATAATAGAATAATAATAATTTTAAATATTAGAGCACAGGTTATTCTTTACATGATATTTGTAAGGTATTCTCTTCTGCTCGGTAACCTGAAGTTTACTATATATTATTATGAACCTTTAGGATATTGAGGGTCGTCCAAACTATCTCCAAACTAAGATCAGCTCTTGATAGTAACAGTATTTATTCTCACAATGAACTTTAAATTGTAATCTGTAATCCCCCTGGCAAATCATGAGTCATTTCAAGATAGTTTTGAGATATTCCAAATCAACAACATTCTTCCGGAGACCATAGCTTCAGGTCTACACTTGTGATTATAGCGTTTGGCACTATGTGAAATAGTGTTACATAATCCACTGTACTTACAAAAGTAGTTATTGAAACAATAAGCGTTGTTATATATTTTTGGGATATTATAGGCTTGGGAGGGCCCACATAGCCGAGGCGGTAAACGCACGGGTATTCAGCATGACCATGCTGAGGGTGACGGGTTCGATTCCCGGTCGGTCCAGGATCTTTTCGTAAAGGAAATTTCCTTGACTTCCTTGGGCATAGAGTATCTTCGTGCCTGCCACACGATATACACATGCAAAATGGTCATTGGCAGAGGAAGCTCTCAGTTAATAACTGTGGAAGTGCTCATAGAACACTAAGCTGGGAAGCAGGCTTTGTCCCAGTGAGGACGTTACGCCAAGAAGAGGAGAGGAGGCTTGGGACTGTTGAATTTTTATTCTAGGAAAATGGCAAAAATAAAAATACTGCAATTTTATCTTGTCCGACGTTTCGAGTCCCAGAAGAAGGCTCCAAACGGACCGAAACGTCGAACCCGTAGACACTAAGATGACCTAGGATATCCCGACTGATCTGTTACTGTCTATTTAGCTTTCAAATGACTTACTGGACATGATAGATTACAAATCGTAGCTTTGTATAATGAAAGAAGTTACCGTTACACCCGTAGACTTTAAGATCTAAATTCAAGAATAGTTTGGATGACCTAGGGTATCCCAACTGATCTGATATTGTCTATTTATCTTTCAGAAGATTTACTGGATATGATAGATTATAAATCGTAGCTTTGTATAATGAAAGAAGTTACCGTTACACCCGTAGACTTTAGGATCTAAACTCAAGAACATTTTGGATGCCCTAAGGATATCCCCACTGATCTGGTACTGTCTATTGAACTTTCAGAAGACATACTAGACATGATAGATTACAAATCGTTGCTTTGTATAACGAAAGAATTTACCGTTACACCTGTAGACTTAAGGATCTAAACTCAAGAACTGTTTGGATGACCTAGAATATCCCGAATAATCTGATATTGTCTATTAATCGTTCAGAAGATTTACTGAACATGATAGATTACAAATCGTAGCTTTGTATAATGAAATTAATTACCGTTACACCCGTATACTTTGGGATCTAAACTCAAGAATAGTTTGGATGACCTAGGATATCCAGAAAAAATATTCTGCATAATATTCAACCGTTTCTATACTATTGACCACCAAAGCTACAGAAAAACGTTGAAAAAACTTCATAATAGCGCTTGGAAAAAGTCCGGCTTCAAAGGGTTAAGCAGAGAAAACCACAATTTCCAATCGCCTGTTAAAATTGCATTTTGGACACCGAATATATGATTTGGACACCCTCAGGTGTTTATAGAATTTGGACAGGGCAATTATCTTAATGTCTAGCCATGAATACACTAAGGTTTTTTTTACACGGGGGATACGTCCCGTGTAAAAAAACCGTGTTAATTCGCGAAACCGTGTAAAAAAACCCGAATTAATCCACCTATGGTGAACAGAACCCTTCTTACACTTATTGAAACTATTGTTGTATTATTTGTATTTAACATATTTATTTTGTGTGATGGACCAAAAGTTCTAGAAAATATTGTGGATAGATGCCAATTGAATTGGTTTCCAAAATAGCATCATGGACCATGGACTAAACTACCAGAAATGCCAGACACCTTCTAGAATCTTGTGTGATTTTTTTAAAAAATTGCTTACATATTCTGGAATATTGTACCGTGAGGTCGCCATTCACCGCTCACTTTGAGTCAAATGATCAAATGTTAGTAAAGTATCGTAGCAAAAGTGAATCAAAAAACTATCATTTCACCAAGCTTTTATATGGGTGTACCTGAAATCACGTTCTCAAAAAATATTTCTTACACTGCGCTGCAGGAAAACATGGGAACTGTTCAGGGCAAACAGCAGAAGAAATATCCAACAGGTAAAACCCGTTAAAAATTCCATTTTGACAAAACAGGATGAACTGAATGTCATGAATCATCAATACTTTGGTAAATAAAAGTTTTTTTGTTTTTATAAATGAATAGTTTCTGTGATTCCATGAAAAAATAATCCAGTGAGCGGTGAATGGATCCATTATGAGCGGTGAATGGATGCATGAGGGGTAATAGGAGCCAAGAGATAACACATTTGAATTTTTTATTTTTTCGGTTGTAAACATATTTAACAATCGTTTTATATTTTTTCTATAATAACAACATAATTGTTGAGTTGTTAACGTAAATTAAAGTGCAATATTCGCAAACGTCGAATTTTAACGTCATATACTTTACGAAAATGCCGTTAAATGAGCGGTGAATGGCGACCTCACGGTATCTTTTGTTAACTGCCAAAAGATCTTGAATCGATTAACAAATGGATAAGAAAATCAGCGAGATATACTTTGTCTAATATCTCTTAATTAGTCGATCAAATTAGCTCCGAAGTACTTGGTATTCATGGTTATGGTGCAAAAAGGACAAAAATGATATATCTACTAAGTTAATCAGTTTTGGCATTAGCTATTTATTTTCGCTGTCCGGTTCTTGCATTTTTCCCACAATATATAAATTCAAAGCTTTCATTTAACATATTGTTAGTTTTCATAAAATTCCTGTGTATTTGTAATTTGTTATTTATAGTTTTATTGAAAACAACAATACACTTTGTCAGCATTACTTATTGAAAAATAATTTCCCTTAGACTGGTCAAAAACTAATCCAAGATAACAAGTAAGTGAATAGATTAATAAAAAAGAATTTATTGAAATATTCTTCGTAAGATATCTCAGTAATCAAAGGTCCAATCGAAATAAAATTTCAGGGCCTTATACAAGGATATTGTAGCTTTCATTTGGTGCTTAGAGAACCCATATCGGTTGACAGATGGCTGAGATATTTATTATGGTACCCTTGGTCCAAAATCTTTCAAAAAGTTAACCTGTATTACTCCCAAGTACTCTTTGAAAGATATCTCGGTAATCAAATGTCCAATCCTAATGAAATTGTATAGGGTTCTACTAGAATGTCGTAGCTTTCATTTGGCGCCAGGGTAACCGAAATCGGTTGACAGACGGCTAAGATATTTATTATTATACAATTGGTCAAAAATCTCAAAAAGTTTAGTTGTATAAATCCTAAGTACTCTTCGAAAGATATCTCTGTAACCAAATGTCCAATCGAAATTAAATCTCTGGGTGATCTACTAGGATGCTGTAGCTTTCATTTGGAGCCAAGAGAACTTAAATCGATTGACAAACGGCCGAAATATTTATTATGATACACTTGGTGAAAAATCTTAAAAAGTTTAGAAGTATGACTCATAAGTACTCTTCGAGAGATATCTCGGTAACCAAACGTCCAATCGAAAAAAAATTCAATAGCGTTCTACTAGGATATAGTAGCTTTCATTTGCTTCCAAGAGAACTCAAATCGGTTGACAGACGGCTGAGAAACGTGCGTGACTTTTTTTTGTAACGCACATACACACACACACATACACACATACACACATACACACACACACACATACAGACATTTGCTCAGTTCGTCGAGCTGAGTTCATTGGTATATGAGACTCGGCCCTCCGGGCCTCGGATCAAAAGTCGGTTTTTCGAGCGATATTTATACCCTTCTTATGGGTGTAAGAAGGGTAAAAACTGAGGGAAATCTGAAAATATTTGACATGTCCTGACCTGCAGATATCCGATATTTGTTTTAGAGAGTTAATAAGGAAAGGGGGGGGGGGGGTAGTAGTAAGGGTTGAACCTAGGGATTAGTGGGGAAGGGGGGGAAAGGGATGGGTTATGGGGAGCAGACTGCATACTGTTTCCAAGGAAGATCGCAGAGTATATTTTGGGGTGTTAAGGACTGTCTAGACGGACGAAACGAAGGATCAAGGAGGCTGTCAACACCCTACAGGTCCATGGAGCAAGGTGGTGTAAAGAAAGGTGTTCCAGAACACCCAGGAACTTTCGCCAGTAAAGGCTTCGATATCTACGAGCGTAATCGATTGATTGTTGTTACATCACTGATACTGTTCAACATCCTACAGGTCTACGGAGCATTGTTCTGTAAATAATTTTCAAACATGACCTCCAATTTTGATCTCCAAGAGCTTCCGCGAGTAAAGGTCAGAAGATCTACAAACATAGCCAATGGTTTCTTGCTACATTACCGATGCGTTGTAACATCCCAGAGGTCCATTGAGCATTGTACTGAAGAGTATTCATTCCTAAAGATAAGCTAGGTCTTCCATGAACTTCCGCGAGTTAAGGCCTTAAGATCTACAAGCGTACTCAATGAATTGTTGTTACATTTCAAATACGTTGTAAAATGCTACAGGTTCATGAACCATTTTTCTGTAAAGAAAAAAATTCTACAAATGTTCTAGGTCCTCCAAGAACTTCCATGAGTACAGACCTGACGATCTACAAGCGTTATCAATGGTGTGTTGCCACATTACTGATATAGTGTAGCGTCCTACAGATCCAGGGAGCATAGTTCTGTAGAGAAATAATTTCCAAAGATGATCTAGGAGCTCCAAGAACTTCCGCGAGTAAAAGCATTAAGATCTGAAATCGTAATCAATGGATTGTTGTTACATTTCTGATACAGTGTAGCCTCCTACAGGTCCATGAACCATTTTTCTGTATAGAAATAATTTCCACAGATATTCTTGGTCCTCCAAAATCTTCCATAAGTAAAGACCTGAAGATCTACAAGCGTTATCAATGGTTTGTTGTCACATTACTAATATTGTGTAGCGTCCTACAGGTCCAGAGAGCATACTTCTGTAGAGAAATAATTTCCAAAGATGATCAAGGACCTCCAAGAACTCCCATGAGTAAAGACCTGAATATCTACAAGCGTTATCAATGGTTTGTTGTCACACTACTAATACAGTGTAGCGTCATACAGGTCCAGGAAGCATATTTCTGTAGAGAAATAATTTCCAAAGATGATCTTGGACCTCCAAGAACTTCCACGAGTAAAGGCCTTACAATCATCATCACTACAAGAAAAGACATCAAGTTCATCCGAAGATGTTATATCCACACATCCAGGGAAGTGTGTGCTGAATAAGCATTCCAGAACTTCCTCATCAGAGGAAGTCAGATCGCCATTTGGCAAACGAAGTTCGTTCAATCGGAAATCCTTAGATTTCGCAAGGATTTTGTTTAACCGACTGACTTCACTCAAACTGGAAACATTTGTACAAAGGTTTTTCCAGCCAGATCGTTCAGCAGACCCGAGAGCTTTCCTGTAGGCCAGCGATCTAGCAGAACGTCGTCTGTTCCAACTCTTTCTACATTGTTTCCTCAGCTTCGCCAGATCACAGTTCCACCAAAGGGTTCCTCTTGTGATCTTCACAGACCGTAGAGGGCACGCTCTACAGTCTGTGGCACACGGTAAAGGCTGGGTATGCTGCGCAATTCAGATCCCTGGAAGAACCTTTGGAGGAGTCCCTGGAGAAGTGGCCGAAGGAATCCTGGGAATAATTTAAAATTGAATCGCTGGATTATACAACTCCGGAGGAATTGAAAAAGCCCTCTGAGGGAATTTTTGAAGAAATCCCTGGAAGAATTCACAGCTAAAGGAAATTCTGATAGAATCTTTGGAGTATGAATTCCCGTAAAAAAAAACTTGAAGCAATCCTTAGATGGATTCCCGAAGAAATCACTGAAGGAATCACTGGAGGGATTCTAGAAGCACTCCGTAGAAGTACTTTTGAAGGAATGCATGAATGCATCTCTAAACAATTTCAATGAAGGAATTCCCGATAAATCGCTGAAGATATTTTCGATGGGATCCCTAATGAAAATACCGAGAGAAGTCGCGGAGTTGAATTCACAAAGGAATCATGGACGAGAACGGCTTCTCTGGGAATCTCCGGGAGACTGATCAAAGAAACGATGAAGATTGTGAAACACTGCGGGGTTTCGGACAAAGTGTCCAGTTCGTTCGAATCTCGTCGGGAACTACGACAAGGTAATGGACTCTCATGCTTGCTCTCATGTCCGCCTTGGAAGATGTTTTGGTCCAACAGCCATGAAATGAAACCCGAACTGTAGGTACACCGAAATTTATCAAGGAAGGTTTAGTTCTTGTAAGAATTTTTCATTATAAAACTATCCCGGGCTTACCTCAATAATTGTCAGGTTGATCAATCCCATCGCCACCGGTAGAATCAGCGACTGGTCCACTTCGGTCAGGTTGGGAATCCATCCGAATCCACCGAGGGTCAGTTCGGTGAAAGTGATTTGAGCCTCAATAGAACCGGGATCCGGCAGCATGTGCACCAAATTACGAATCGAAACGGACATCATAACCCAGAGGGGAATTTGTCCCCACAGGAGGATCATCGTTTTCGCCGGGTGGCAATTTTCCCGGACGACCAGATTGTTCCACTGCTTCTTTAACTGAAAGGAAGAAATGTTACTATTGAATTATAAATTGTATGGTCTACATATCTTACCGAATGATTGTACATAATTCGGGCTTCCTTCTCGCTCCAATGGAACTTCTTCATGGCCACTGCAGTCTCCATTTTCAGTTGCTTTACTATATCTGGCATTTCCAGCGATATTTTCTCCAACCGTGCCACAATTTTGTTCTGATAAATGGCCAGCGGCATTGTGACGACCGTTCGCAGCAAAACAGTCGAGAGGATTATCGACGCCCACCATGGAAGGCCGCTAAGATCATGAAGGTCCACCAGAGCCTGCTGGCAATAGGCCACCGGAGTGCTATTTGAAAGTGACCCCCATATTCCAACCACAGAACTATCCACCGAAAAACATCTCCTCGTCTCGATCTTTTCCAAATGCCACACTCCGGAGCCTGCTCGAATTCCTCCGGTGAGCCTCGCCACCGGCCTCGCAGATAACCGCAGAATGTTCATTACGTGACTTAATTTACCTTACAAATCTTACACACTAAAACGGAGCTTAACCTAACAAAACTCCCCGGGTGACAGCGGCCGTAACTTCAGAACTGTTCGGCCCGCAGCCGACGAGCGTAGCGTCCCAGGCAGGCCAGTATGCCGATGGTACCTAGGGCGAGGCCAAGAATTAGTGCAACCGTGTCGGCAAAGTCCATACCGGAGGCGTCCGCTCGGTCCACGCTCAGCACCAGCAGACAGAGCGAAACCAACAGCACGAATTGGATCATTTTTCCACAACGACGGCGACGACGGGACGCGGGCAGATTGAATGCCTGATGGGGACAACAGCGTAGGCGGACCAGACGACGTAGGTATAGAAAAATGGATTCCACAATGAAAGTTTAAACGAATTAAAATTGATTCTACTTACTGATAAGGTGATAAGAATGATTCAGCTACGAAGCGACTGCAACTCAAAACAGCTTTTACGCTTTACGTTTCTGTTTTGCTACAGATTTTCGTTTCATTCCAGCGCGTTCCTTGGCCGATGAATGACAGTGATCAAGCTGTGATGCCAGATTTTTCGATTTCGTCACGCTTATTGCCAAACTACCGTCCATCCCCGGTGATTTGAACGACACCTCACAAACCAATGGCCCCTTGAATGGCCCTAATAGAAAAATCAGGCCAAACATGTCTAAAGGTCCTATCTGCAGAAGAGAGGCTCTCTTTGGTTTCCCTCTCTTTCGTTAATATCTCAGCTGTTTATTTGTATTATGATTGTCTCCTTGCATTGAGCGATGGTCAAAACAATCGTCTTTTGATTTGTACTGCAATAATAGTTGAGAAGTGTACCATTAAGCTATGCTACCGTTTTATTCGGGGACCGACGAACGCGAGAATGAGCCATTTTACGAAGTGGTTGATGATGATATTGATTTTCACGGGTTATTGGACGCTACCTCCTGTCAAAATTCATTCATAAAATCGGCTCGTAAAATGGACTGGCAGTCAACTGACGCACGGTGTGAAAATTTCGATTATTATCGAACTTTCATGTACCTCGGATTTTTCTTCATGGAATGTTAGAATTTCGGCTATAATGTATAAATGCAAAATTTGAAAATATTCTATCGGGGGAAATTCGAGTTAGATGAGTTTTTGGGTATTTTCCATACTAAAAATCAATAATTACTATTTTAGCCCAAAAAACGTCCCATACAAAATTTATGGAAAAAATTTCGCCGATGAAATATTTTCTAGTTTCCCGATTATGAATATATAGCCCAAATACTATTCATTTTCGAAGAAAAATCTGAGGTACATGAATGTTCGATAATAATCGAAATTTTGACACAGTGTGACGCGTATCGTTTTAAAAATTATGCTGCATTACCAACCTTTAGGCTGTGAACCGTTTCGCTTGTTTGTTTAACTTTTAGTTAAAATTTGACACTTCGATAGTTATTTTGAAAATAACCCTACTCCCGAGCGACTCCCGAGCAGGGTTAGTCTTGACAGTTCGATAGTTATTTTTTGTTCGCAATGATTTGGCTGCGTACTGTATTTTGTTCCAAATTACAACTCGTCTGTCAAATTTCAAATGGGCCGCCGTCGTGGTTATTTTTTAACTTTTCGATGGCAAATAACTATCACAGTGTCAAATTTTAACCAAAAGTTAAACGAACAAGCAGGCCCCTGGCATGAATGAAATACCGTCTACCCCCGTTGGTTTGAACGACACCTCATGCAAACCACCGGGGTTTATTTTTTAATGTGAACTTCTAGTAACCCTGTGAGCATCGAAAAACACACTGGCTGGTAACCGTTTTTGCTGTTTTGTTTTGATTCTGCGTTCCGTTTCAACCCGTTCCATGAGCAGAATGACGTTTGAACCATTTTTAGTTTGAACGATGTGCAGATAAGAGGGGGTCAAATTAAAAATTGTTCAGATTAGATCAGGTCAAACCAACGGGGGTAGACGGTATATCGTAGCCAACATCTAACTGCCTTATACTCATATTCGTGCAAATTAAAACGAGTGTGTAATCAACAAACGCAGTTTTTGTTTGATGTTGTGAGCCATACACGAAATCACATTCACAATGCGTGTTTGTTGGGTTGCTTTATTCAACTAATCGCATGCTCCTCTTACCGTACATTAATATTAAAGCGAGTTTGACGTGTTTTGCGATCATAACAGGTGAAAAAAAATGATTCCAAAAACTGATCAACAACCCAAAATAAACGTTAAACAAAAAAATGTTGATGTTTTCCCATTTGACAGTGGGCGCTATTTATTAGCGCCCAGGACATCCTGTCTACCATGATTCCAATGCATTGATATAGGCCGTGTCAGAGGCCTGCGAACAAGCGAAATGGTTCACAGCCTTAATGAAACAATGTGAATCTGAAACGTAAGGGAACAGTCTGAAAATGCACCGATAAAGAGTCTCACTTTTTTTCTCGCTTTGACTCACAACAATGACAGAGGTAACAAAAACAAAAACGATTTTTCACTAATCATTGAAAAAACGCAAAATTACTGCAAAAATCCAATTTTTCCGCTTCGTAATTGTGCTGACTTTGTGCATAGGGTAAGTAATGCAGAGTAAATCGATGAAGTTGGTTGGTTTAACTTTCGCATTCCCACAGAATCGTCCTCGAAAAAGAAAGTCATCACCCTCCTGCACTGATTGCACAAAGAGGAAGAGAAAAAAAAATCCATAAAAATACAAGACCCAATCAGCTGCGAAGAAAAAATCGAAATCGAAGGTGAAAAGTGCGCTGTCCCGTTGTCGTCGTTTATCGGTCGGTGCTATACGGATCAAAGTCTGCCATCTGATCTCTGTCCAGAGGGAGGGCATCGCCGGAGCGAAAACATTGTGCAATGAATAGGGGCCCGAACTGGGGCGAACTTCCGGCCCTCGTCCTGACGAACCTGTACCAGCATCTGTCCTACCATGACCGTCTGCAGGTTTCGTCCGTGTGTTGGCACTGGCGGTCGGTTCTCTTCCAGCCCAGGTGAGTACCGTAACGTTTCGTAAGGCCATGTATGTTGGTTGACCAATACAATTAGTGTTATCGCGGGCGCCCCCCGAATTGCGTTTTGTAATTATGGTCAGCTTGCCCCAGTTAGTTGTTGTCGAGTGGAATGTTGTTACAATATTTTGGGTGACGACGTCATTGTTTTCGATTTTTTTCTTCGTTTTGCTTCCCATGCAAATTCCACACAATCTTGTTTACGCGTTTGGAATGCTGTTCGGAGCAGGGGTTTGAAAGTGGTTCATTCGGTGGAGCAGTTGTCAGGCTGTTGCTAGCAACTATTAGAGAGTTTTCTGGTAGATCTAAAGTTGTTTTTTTTTTTAGAAATCTATTGCAATCTGCTAGAAAGTATTTTAGGAAATTTCTTTGAAATTGCTAAGGAAATTCCTAGAAAGCCTGTAGCTTTGATTTGAGGAGAGATTAGAAAAGAGATTCTGAATGATTACATAGGATTATTAGAGAAATTTCGGGAGCAGAAAGGTTGTTTGTTATAATGTCTTATTTTTTATGCCAAATGTCTGTATGTCGAACGACCTTATGTCAAATGATGTTTTACGAATTAATACTCAGGAATTTCTTTTCAAATTGAGTATTCCGTCTGTTAGGCTAGCAGGGTACTATTTGCCCAATGCCAAATGAGGGGGGCCCAGATGGAAAGAGGTGTAAGTGACAACTTTGTAGATTTTGAATTGTAAATATCAAAAAATTCTTTAGATTTCAAACTTTTAGGAACGTTTTGAAGATTATTTTTATGATGATGAAAACAATACAATAAATCGGGGAAAATTGGGTTTATATTAAAACTCCATACATTTGGCATGGGGTGAAAAGTAAAAACTTTAAACCTCATTTACTCGAAAGTGGGGTTTTATCGCTAGTCGCTTACACCCCTTTTCTTCTAACCCTTTAAAATATTTGACCATTTATGACAACTCACTCAAAGTGTAATTTTCTGTAATACCAACCCGTGAGGCCAATTCCGATTGTCTTGTATTGACTTTTCGAACTCTCTGAGCAGAATACTCTCTCCATTGAATACTATCTTCAATTGAATGGGTGTAATCAGTTTTGCACCTTTTAATTCCGCCAATGATTCCTCCCGAAATTCCTTCAAAGATTTTTATAGAATCCCAGTCCATTCCTTAACTTGATACATAGTTGTAAAACTGACAGGCTTACGTACGATTAATAAAATACAAATACAAAGGATTTCTCTAGACGTTCTTTTAGAAATCTTTTCAGGAGCTCCTTCAGAGGTTTATCCAGGAAAGTTCAGGGATGCATCATGCTATTTTTTAGAAGATCTGTCTGGGCAGTCAGTCTATCGCAAGCTTTTGCTTCGGACGGTCGCTTTTTTTTGCTTTGCAATTCGTGCGATACCTGACGGTTTTTTGGCCTTGTTACTAATTAATTTGTCAGCTCTCGAGACTGCTTTTGTATACTTCTGGCGGTAGTGCGCATTACGGTTTTAAGTGTGTGGAGTGCGAATTAAATCATAATCAAACGGGATTTGGCACGGGGTTTCTCGATAGTAAAATATCTCGGCTGGTGCCCCATTGTTCCTAGCCTTCTCACACGATCACTGCTTAATTTGTAGTTGTGAGCAGAAGGGAAACCATATACTGCTGTTCGTCTGCATCTCACTTTTCCATCTGCTGCTACTGCTGCTGTTAAGAGCAATTCCATCGCAGGTGGTAAACGGTACTATTCTGGCTACGCAATGAACACTGCTTCACCGTGCCCTCTCGGCCATGAAGCCGGGATGGGATTTCCCTCCTGATGGGGATCCCGGAGGAAGAGCCATGGGCAGTGTACGCAGAATATGGCACCGCAAGTGAAAAATAGGCAAAAAAGAAGGCACGGCAACAACGCTTTGTTTTTTCGTTAGCAGATAATGACAAAATCGCTCCCGAGTTTGTTCACAACAAAAACGGTAGGAATATTTGTCTCGTTCTATTCACATCGTGATTTTCGCATTGTTTTACAACTAAAACTCGACTCTGAGGATGGCAAGAGTCTTAATTCATCCAAATGCTCATGAATTCGATGATGTGAGTCGAAAATTTCAGCAGAAAAGCCGAAATATCGGCACACGCACGGCAAGCGATATTTTTTTTATTGCTCTCATCGCTTGACATGCGTTTGTTGCGGAGCGCCTTTGTTACCGACATGCACCGCTTAGGACAAAGCGTTTGTTTTTTGGTGAGATCCGCTTTTCGTACCCTGGCCATGGGTGGTAATACGATTGACGGCTCATACAGGGTCGCACAGTCCCTGAATGGGTGGACCCAGCTAACGTTTTTGGCCCACTGACAATCCTTCGATTGCAACCAGTTGCCCCAGCAGTCATACTCGGAAATGTGATGGAAAAACGAGGATCAACACACCGATGCTAATTCTCACCGTATCCGGTACAGCGATTCCACAAACCGTCTATCTCGGCTTCATCCGTTCTGCGACAAGGCCGTATTACCCCGCTCCCATGCAGTGCTATAAATGCTGGGAGTTTGGTCACACAAAGCTGCGTTGCAAGAATACCGAAATCTGTGGCACTTGCGCTGACACTCACGAAGTCGTTCAAGGAGCAAGATGCCTCCTCATGGCATACTGTGTCAAATGTAAGTCATCGGAACACCCCGCATCAAGCAAAAATGCCCATTTTGTTTGACCGAAAACGAAATCGCCAAAATACGAGTGAACCTGAATATGACATACGAAGCAGCTAAGAAATTCCATCAGCAAAACCGAAGTGGGTCACAATCCGGGCAAACCGGAAGCTCCAGTAACGCTCACAACAATGTGGACATTCTTAAACGTTTGTCAGAAATGGAGGAACGGTTGAACAAGAAAAATGAGGAAATGGAACTGCAGAAGAACGAATGGGACAGGAAATTCCAGGACCAACAAGTTGTCGTGGACAAACTGCAGCATGATCTCAACATGTACAAAAATCTATCGAACTACGAAAAGCCAACTCAACGAAGTCACTCAGCGGTACAACGCTCTACTCAAGAAAACCGAAACAGACATCACGCTGACGGACCTTCCAGTTCCAAAGTCCCCAGAAGAATCAAGTGGCACAAGCAACACCGGCAGCCAAAATGTTCAACAACAGAAGCAGAAACCCCGTAAAAGTCGCAGTCGCAGTCGCAACCGTAGTTCCAGGGGTAAGGACAAGCCGAGAAGCAGATCGCCCAAACGGCTACGATCTCCGATCGATCCGACATCAAATCAACCCGTCAAGATGAGAACTACAGATCGCTATCTACCACTAGACATTCCCGACAATCCGTCGGGTGATGACCTAACAATGGAATCTTAGGTAGTTGTCAGCTCGTTATCTCGCTCGTCGTTTACTCAGCTCAAATTAGACCTCATATCTCCAACACGACTCAATGGCTAACTACACACCAAACGTTTTGACGAACACTGACAACGAGAACATATGTAATAGGAATCAAGAGACGAATAATTCAGCTACACCATACGCAAACACTCTCTCTCGAACAATGTGCAACAACAACAACGGAAACAGGATGAGGCGGACGTTAGAAGCCCTGAGTGGTCGGGGCACCTCTGGTGCGGAAGTTATACCACCACCGGAACCAGTGGACAACCCTCGGCGCTCAGTGGATTCTCTCGTCTCCGGGACGCACAAGAGGTATCCACCTCGTTCCCCGGGTCTTTTCCTGCCCTTCCCTAAGAGTAGTCGGGGCCCCGTCTGTGCGGACGTCACTGCTTCACCGGAACTTACGGACAACCCTCGGTGCCCCAGGAATGGCAGAAGAGGGACGGACAAGGGTGCTCGCACCTATTCCCCTGAATGGATAGGAAATACTAAACTAGGAATGCCTGCCGCTGCAAACATTCAAAACACCGAGAAACACGCTGAAATTCCGAACCGCAAACACAACGACACTGTAACATCGCCAACCACCGTCACTAAACACGAGGTACAGCTAGAGCGAAACACCGCTCGTTCGGCCTTGCCTCCGAGTGGTTTAACCAACGCTGAAGAGTATGACAGGCTCCAACAATGTACCTACGGCCCGAACTGGTCTAACGTACCAAGTCACTCAATAAAAGGCCAGACGATCGCGCCACAACGTTTCTCAGCGGTGACCACCGAATTCTCTTCGGAGACTAATAGATCCTTTTCATCAACGAGAACATCAACGACGATCGCTATCCAATGGAATATGAACGGATTTTGTAACAATTTGGCAGATCTTGAATTGCTTGTCAACACAAACTCCCCCTTCGTCCTTGCTATCCAAGAAACAAACAAAACCAACGTAGAAATGATGAACCGATGCCTCCGAGGACAGTTCACATGGTTATCGAAGTTTGGTAATAATGTGTACCAATCGGTAGCACTCGGCATACATTCATCTGTACGCTTTTCACCGATTCGATTGGACTCCAATTTAGTGGCTACAGCTGCACGCATCGAGGAACCTTTCCCACTATCAGTGGTTAGCATCTACGTACAATGTCACAATCTACCGGACTTAGAGACAGAACTTCGGGCCCTCCTTGGACAAATTGACGAACCTCGACTAATACTAGGTGATTTCAACAGCCACCATCCTCTTTGGGGCTCCTGCATCCCCGATGCTAGAGGTACAATCTGCGCAGAAATCGCTGAAGATTGTGACCTAGTCGTACTGAATGACGGAACTCCGACTTTTACGCGAGGTCGAACGAACACTGCGATCGATGCGTCATTGGCCAGTAGAGGAATTACCAATCGACTGCTGTGGTCCTGCCTTGAGGACCCCATGGGAAGCGATCACCGGCCCATACTCATTAGTGTAAATGATAAACCACCCGAGACATTTCGACGTCCTCGTTGGTGTTATGACCAAGCGGATTGGACCGCATTCGAATTAGCCATAGAGGAAAATATGGATAACAAAAACCCATCTACCATCGGTCAGCTCACTACAACAATTTTAGATGCTGCTAAAAGTTCTATACCCAGGACGAGTGCTACTTCAGGGCGTAAAGCTCTACGCTGGTGGTCTGCAGAAACTCGTTCTGCCGTCAAAGCGAGAAGAAAAGCAATGAGAGCGGTAAAAAGACTTCCAGCTGATCACCCAGACAAAGATAGAATGATTTTGGAATACCGCCTAAAGAGAAACGAATGCCGACAGATAATCAGAGACGCCAAATACAAAAATTGGAAAGAGTTCATCGACGGAATCAACAGCAACCAGACTACTACGGAATTGTGGTACAAAGTGAACTCTCTTTGTGGGAAGAGGAGAACCAAAGAAATAGGCATCCGTCATGACAACAGAATCTCCAGAGATCCTACGGTGGTAACGAATAAGCTCGCGGAACACTTTGCTATAGTCTCTCTTCAACCAAAGAACGGTGCTTTTTCGACTGAACCAAAGGACTATCGACCTATTTCACTAACGAGCTGTGTCTGTAAAGTCTTCGAACGAATGGACTGGATCAACGACAACACGCCTTCCAAAAAGGTTTCGGAACAGGAACCTACTTTGCCTCTCTCGGTCAAGTTCTAGATGACGCTCTCCGAACCGATCAGCACGTAGACATAGCAGCTTTGGACATTTCCAAAGCATACAACAGAATCTGGACACCATTTGTCCTGAAACAATTGTCTGCATGGGGCCTAGCTGGGCACATTCTCAATTTTATAAGAAATTTTCTTCTGGACAGGACCTTTCAGGTCTTCATCGTGAGTCACAGGTCAAACATAGTCAGGGAAGAGATCGGAGTTCCCCAGGGCTCCGTTCTCGCGGTGACACTGTTTCTAGTGGCTGTAAACGGAGTATTCGAGGCGCTCCCCAAAGACATACATTTTCGTTTATGCTGACAATATTGTTATCGTTGTTGTCGGACATAAACCAGTTCTACTTCGAAGAAAACTCCAAGCATCAGTCACGGCCGTCAGCAAATGGGCCAAATCGGTAGGATTTGAACTATCTGCAGATAAAAGTACCTTCACACTCATCTCCAATAACCGGCACCGAGCGGATTTGAAACCCATAAAAATTGAAAACAAGGTAGTGCCTTACAAGATTTATTGCCGTATTCTCGGTGTCCATTTAGATCGTCTCAAGTTTCAAAAACATTTCAACATGAACAAAAAAGAATGTGAATCCAGGGTCCGTCTACTACGATCAATAACGAGTCGTCACAACCACAATAACCGTGAAACTGCGTTGCGGATATCATCCGCGATCGTAACTAGCAAACTTCTATACGGGATAGAGCTAACTTGTCGGTCATCCGAAGAAATGCTACAGATATTAGGGCCAGTACCCGAGCAGGGAATGAGAACAAACCTATAACAAATTGATAACTCATTTTGTTATTGATTAGAAAATGAAATCAAAATAAGTTGATGATTTTGTGGCTATATCGGTCTCTTTCTACTCATAGTATAAGGGAGTAGAGATCAAAGTGGATAATGAAATGATAGATATGATAGAATTCGCTAGGTAGCGAACAAGTGTGAAAATTTTTATAGAAGGTGAAATTAGGCAAGTAGGCCATGTATTGAACGAATACATCGAATGCGTGAAACTTCTGCCGTGCGACCTGTGCTTTTAAACAGATCGGCTTGGTTGGTAGTTTTCATACCACCTTACCAAGACTGGCAAAAGTTTCAGGCACCCGACTGCCTAATGTATTGTTCTGTTTTCATCACAAATTCTATCGATCGGTAGCTTTTTCGGAATTGTTCAATACATGGCCTACTTGCCTAATTTCACCTTCTATAAAAATTTTCACACTTGTTCGCTACCTAGCGAATTCTATCATATCTATCATTTCATTATCCACTTTGATCTCTACTCCCTTATACTATGAGTAGAAAGAGACCGATATAGCCACAAAATCATCAAGTTATTAATAGAATACGGTCGATAAATCAGCATATGATATGAAAAGTTTGGCTCAAAAAGAAAAGTGTTCTATCCTATAAGATCGAAAAAGCTAATAGGAAGAACACGCCGCGATATAGGCATACCCCTATGAACGGAGTGCGAATTCCGAAAAAGCTACCGATCGATAGAATTTGTGATGAAAACAGAACAATACATTAGGCAGTCGGGTGCCTGAAACTTTTGCCAGTCTTGGTAAGGTGGTATGAAAACTACCAACCAAGCCGATCTGTTTAAAAGCACAGGTCGCACGGCAGAAGTTTCACGCATTCGATGTATTCGTTCAATACATGGCCTACTTGCCTAATTTCACCTTCTATAAAAATTTTCACACTTGTTCGCTACCTAGCGAATTCTATCATATCTATCATTTCATTATCCACTTTGATCTCTACTCCCTTATACTATGAGTAGAAAGAGACCGATATAGCCACAAAATCATCAAGTTATTAATAGAATACGGTCGATAAATCAGCATATGATATGAAAAGTTTGGCTCAAAAAGAAAAGTGTTCTATCCTATAAGATCGAAAAAGCTAATAGGAAGAACACGCCGCGATATAGGCATACCCCTATGAACGGAGTGCGAATTCCGAAAAAGCTACCGATCGATAGAATTTGTGATGAAAACAGAACAATACATTAGGCAGTCGGGTGCCTGAAACTTTTGCCAGTCTTGGTAAGGTGGTATGAAAACTACCAACCAAGCCGATCTGTTTAAAAGCACAGGTCGCACGGCAGAAGTTTCACGCATTCGATGTATTCGTTCAATACATGGCCTACTTGCCTAATTTCACCTTCTATAAAAATTTTCACACTTGTTCGCTACCTAGCGAATTCTATCATATCTATCATTTCATTATCCACTTTGATCTCTACTCCCTTATACTATGAGTAGAAAGAGACCGATATAGCCACAAAATCATCAAGTTATTAATAGAATACGGTCGATAAATCAGCATATGAAATCAAAATAAGTTTTCTTCCCGAATTGTTTTTATTTAATATTAAATTGAGATATCATTTTGTTATCATTTCAAAAACTCAATGATAACAAGATTTGATTTCAAAAATCCAAAAAAGGTTTCATATGCTTTATTAATAGGTATTAATTATATTCACAAATTACACTAGTTTACAAAATAAAACGAAAGTCGTGAACTTCTATAAACGACCAAAATTTTTGAAGCACAATTTAGCGCTGATTTCGAAACCGACCTTCAAACATTTTTAAGTAGAACAGTTTTTGAGTTTAAGCTCAATATCGAGTTTTATAACTGTGGTAACCGCGTCTTGTATGCGCGAGTGTGTATAAAAGACTGACCGTTCTGCTGTTGTGCTGCGCAGAGTGGGAAGGCTACTGTGACTTCCACGCAGGTGCATGTATGCGATCGAATGCTTTGTATAAAGGTGAACGAGTAAGACACTCGTCACCACATCCCCCTTTCAATAATCTGAATTTGTAGATTCGCTTAGAGTTTTCTAAAGTTCGATCACTGCTTTAAACTGTCGATAATTAAAACCGTCTAAACGCCATATGGGATTCGAATTACTACATTGGAGTGATGATGCCGCACCCAATGAACAAACTACACCTACTGGCATTCCATGAACTTCTTATGATTTCTTCGATCGGTACGTTACCATCCTTCATAAAACCGTGATGCTATTGCCAACGCTTCCAAAGCAGAGCTTCTCCGTCTCTCCCTGTTTACAATAACATGTGCCCTCTTATCAAAGATACAATCGACCGGGCCCTATACTACTATATACTCAAACACTCTGGCAGTATTTGTAAGTTGTTCCACTTACTCCTCATAGGTTCACTATTCATTAAAATACGCATATTATTTTTAAGTTCCGAAAATACGACTACCGCATTGTCTCCTCATTTCAACAAATTATTACTTCTTATCAGTTATGGTGGAAATGTGGTTTCGATCTTTATTTTGTCTAGTGAAACGCTTTCAGTCGCACCCAATATTCACTTGTGTATTCAAAAACCATCAATACGTTAATGTTCTCAGTATGGCTTTCTTTTGTTTTTGAAGGGGCATGAAACCAGACAACAGACCAGTATGCAATGCACAGTCAAACACACCACCTGACGAATGCGGGGTGAATCAAACCCGCATCCCACTTCATAACACAGTCAAATGATTCATGACATCAACCATATGACCCCGATGCCACGAATATCCTTTGCAACCACAAATTCCTTCATGTGAGAGGCGTGGCATGGAGATAACCGCGTATTATGCTTTCTAATTAAAAACCTCTTCCAAAAGACGCTCTTCTGGTGTTCGTCCTATGTGACCGCTGCACTGACTTCCAAAAAGTGCTGGTGGATCCTTTTCTAAGACCATCCGCGTTTCAGCACAAATCTGCAAAACCATCAATGCTCTCCGTAACCCGACTTTCCGGAACACACTTTGTCGCAGCAGAACCAATCCAATTACTGACCTATCGCTTTAGTGGATTCGTTCATCGAAACATTCTCATGTTGAACGAATATTCAGCCCTGTGAATTCAATTACCACATTTACCATCCTCCTCCATGAATTTCTGTAATTAAATCCATTGCTACTTGCACATCCTCAGTGAATTTAATCACAGCAACACGCTTCTAGTGAATTTAATCACAAGTTCTCAAAATATTGCACCGACCTAAACTTCAAGGGCAGATTTCTCCTCCTCCCGGTGCAATGCACCAACCAGGAAAATGCCTGCTTCTCTATCAATTGCTTGTGGATAGGCTTGTTAGAATTCCAAAATGGCCACAACAATGGCCCACTTTTGCACCTACTCACAATTTTTAGACGCACAAATCTGATTAAAAACAAAATCAGTACCCTTGATATTCTTATTAAATTTTTCACATGCAAGCAAGAACAAAATAAAAGTTACACTGTTGTTCGAAGTTTGCTTCTTGAGATTTGTGCATTTGAAGTTCTGGTGCGCTGTTGAACCAGGATTGCAAGGCGTTTGTCCTTAACTGAGATCTCCCTCTGCCAATGACAATTTTGCAACTGTATACAAAGACGCTCCATGCTTCTGAAATCCAAGGAAATCACCATTATGTCTTGTCGAACGCTCGCTCATCCACCGCTTCAACCACAGGACAAATACAACTAATCCAACTCATAACAGAATCCTGTCTGCACACTGTTTGGTAGAACCACCCCAAACAACGCCGATTTAAACAAAAAACTCTTCTCTGTTCAACAAAATCACTATTTGCAATCAATCTAGCAACACTTGTTCAATATGTAGCAATACTGCAAAACAAACCAAACAGACCCATTACTTGAATAAAGCTACAAACGCACACCTCCCAGGATCAGAACTCACTTTGTGTGAACACATATCTGATCAGACCGCTGCCAATTCATTTCGGAATCACAGATCCGTTTCCAATGCTGAAGACATTGACACAACAAACCCCAAATTTTACCCAAAAAATGTTACCGTTTGAGTCTGATAGTCTGATTGGCGATCTGAACAAAAGAAAAAATAGAGTATTCATGATGGTCCAGACCCGCATCGTACTCAGTGTTGTAGTCTTAGATTCCAGTCAATCCACTGCACTCCACCAAATCGTACTCTGATTTATGCATTTGTCAAGAAGAAGCCCTTACTCCAACAACAAAGACGTGAACCTGGATCATTTTTATAACAATATACATAGTGCCAGTCTAGACCAACATATGCGGACTTGCAACACAAAAGTTCGACTGTGTTTGCTATGTTTGAAGCAATCAAACGTATACCCAGTTGGATCCATGAAACTGTTCATTCCTTTCCTCGCTCACTCGCTCCAACGAGCTAGACCATGGTTTCCCAAGCTATGAGTCGCGAAAAGTACGTCTGTTGGCAACCTGAAAGTTTGGGACCCTATGACCTAGGCAATGCATAGTAGAAACAATTGAAACACGAAACTGACATGATTATCCTGATATCACCTTCTAGCACAAAAACACAACCATAAATCCAATTCAAAACATAATATGAAAAACAATAACGAATGAATAAATATTAGGCCCTGAAGATGGTTTCAGCAAGGGCCGAAACGTTGGTGAAGATTTAAGAGAATCAACGCAATGTTTCTTTGACTGTAATGCCGAAAAATGTCTACAAACAACAACACCAGTTTTGCCACCAACATTACACTTGAAAGACAATACTGTGTCTTTCCTGATGCCGTCCAGTTCAAACACAATTCTCCATGTTGCTTCCTTTCTCTGACGTTGGACCACCCTTTGGTACAATGATAGTCCCCATTTGCCGGCATCTATCGAAGGTTGGCCATCTGTACAGATTGATACGCGTTTCCTTTTGCACTCGTGTATTGAGTAATATTGCATGACCCAGGAGAGCGAAAAAAACACAATTTGAAAAGATCTTCCACAGGACCAGGATTCGAACCAAGGCTCTCTCGACAGGATTTCGTTGAACAGCCCCTCGAAGCAATTCTCAGTGAACTCAAAACCTCTGCTTATCCAACACATTTCTTTCTCCTTCCGCGTGCAACCGAATTCAATCACAACTCCTTGTGACTCCTACTCAGACAGTCAGTCAGTGGATTTAATCACAGTTGGTCCCACGAGTTCTCTCAGTGACCCAATTAGTCAATTTCACCACATTGTTAGTGAATTTAATCACATGACTTTTGCCTATCCGTGGTTTTCAAGCGAATCCAATCACAATATCCTCCAGCTCTTAGTGAATTCATTCACAGTTTCCTCAAGGCGTTTTATCCCCTCCCCATGGATATTCGATCTTGACGCGATGGGAGGGCTTAACCCATTAGCACTTTGTGCGCCAATTTATTCAGTTCTGATTCAGCCTTAAGATAGATGTGAATCTGGTTTAAGAGCTGAGCAGAGGTGAAAAAATCGGCCGTAAATGCTAATGGGGACCAGAGGAGTATCCGCAGTGAGCCTATCACAATTTCCAAAGCAATGTCATAGTTCAGCTTGCATAGACCCAATATTTTAGGAATTTGCAGTTAGATTTTGAGGAGCGTTACGTAAAATTGGGTGTGGGTGGTATCTGCGTTACACTTACTACTCATCATTATTGCTTTAGGAATCTAGAAGACAATTGGCGCTAGAAACTGCACTACCATTTGAGCCTAGACAAAAGTAGATAGTAATAGGAAACTATGGGCAGGATAACAGTATTAACATGGATTTTTTTTTCATTATTATTTATACATATCTTCCAAACGGGTGCATAGAGATTGGAACCGTTTGAGCAGGAGCTCCTATTTCGAGTGTTAGTAATACCACGTAATACGTTTGTACAGGTCGGACTCAATTGTCCGGAGTCGGGTTCTGAAGCTTCGGAAACGTGTGTCTGGGGAACGAAATGTTGTATGTATAAAGCTAAAATTTTGACATTTTGTCAAGCTAATTTTGATTAGTAGCCAGTAAATATTACAGCTTTGTATATCATTCCGTTTGCCAGATGTGGTTTTAGGAGGCTTCAGAGTTTGAATCCGGATAGTCGAGTCCGACCTGTACTGTATTTTCTATAATTTTCAACGTAATAGCCATCCGAAAGACCATACGTGTTTTTGATTATCTCCTAGATCTTATTGTGGCATAACGTAACAGGTAGGAATTAGGATATAAAGACGTTAATGACATGCCAGGATTACAACACATTTTATTAAATTGGGATTTGAATTTTCTTGGGTCTAGAAAAGAAGGTTTAGTCTTTGAATTTTCATTTTTTTTTAATTTTAAAATTTAGACAGCTAAAATGATTTCATTGTTTTGTTATTTATGTATTTTCAAGTCAAAATTGATTTGCATATTTTTCATCTAAACATAACCAATCAAACCCTTCCCTTCCCACGACTTTAAACGACTATTTCTTTGCCAAAAAAGCGTTTCCGAAAGAAGCGCTTGAACAAAAAATATTGCAAATTGGCTGAATTTTTCGAAATCAATGAACTTTGTTTTGTTGGAAACCAATAGGTCCTTGATTGTTTATCAATAGTTTTACTATTGAAACAACTAGTTAGTAGTTGGGTAAAAACTTATGAGGTTACAGTCATATTCTAAAAATTATTGCTTCATATTTATCTAATTCCGTTTGTACAGATTTCGTCGAAAATCGATGGTGCTCTCTAGCTAGAACAACCATGGGAAGTGGAGGGTTAAACCCATGTTTCATTGAATTTCGCCGTATTATTTGCATAATTGTGTCAAGTCCACTCCAATTCCTTCCCCCAACCCATACCATTACCCCTCCGATGGTGTTCATGTGGTCCGCACGGACTATTACGGCCATTACCCCTCCTTGATCTTCGGCTTTGGATTGACTTGCGCTCTTATTGCCCCACCAAATGCTGCAAAATGAAAATGAAAATGAAGTTTCCTCAAGGCGTTTTATCATTGGCATACTCACGTCCTTCTCATTATCTTTTTTAGTGAATTTAATCACGTATCTTCACGTGGTTTCCAAGTGAATCAAATCACAAATACCTTCCATTTGTCTTCAGTGAATCCAATCACGCTATCCTTCACGCACTTCCTGTGAATCTGGTCAGAAACTTACTTAATTTAAATATTTAAATTCATGACAAGGAGTAGATCCGAAACGTAAGGGAAATCTTTTAGAAATATCACGATTACTTGGTGAGGTCTGTTCCGTTGATGCAATCAACCTTCCCATGAGGCTAGCAGCTTTGAACGAACGGCATGAACAACCGCTGGGTGCTTGAACTAAATTATGGAGTTTCAGGGGTATTTGTTGAATGTAGTTTAAATTTAGTATACTGCCATGTAACGATTGTCTTAATGTCTTGACATTTTTTTTTTATGTAATGATAATTGTCAACAGAATGTGTGGATTATAAGTTAGAATGCAGCAGCCGAATCGAACAGAAAGCATCAAACCAAACGGTAAATATCGAAACAAGTTTTTTTAAAATTACGTCCTATTAGTGAAAATTATGCATACTATTGATTGTTAAAGAAACTGCGATGCATAAGTAACTCATCCTATATCATTTTGCATAAAAATGCAACTGATTACCTGCGAGTACATATACAGATTGCGTAGATTTCGGTGCCTCTAAAGCACTGGTGCTGGAAACTTGAAGAAGGCATGACATTTTTTTTTTTTTAACACAGCAGCACTCCCAATGTCTCAACAATACCCGCAGTGAATTTAATCACAACATTTCAAAGTATATTTCCTCCATTATTAGTGAATTTAATCACGATGTCTTCGAAGTCACTGGTAAAATTATGTGCATTCACAAAATTAGACGTCGTCTGATTCCATCTTTCTATTACTTAAGATGCGAGACCACGCGAAAACATTTCATTCTCCATAATCTCAACAATTTCTATATGCAGATTGATCAATAAACATCGCACGGCACTCCCTATGCAATTAAAATACTCGTATTCTCCACCCATTGATTGCTGCAGATCCAATCATATAAAAGTACCTACATACCTCTCAGTACAAAACAGTACACATACTTCATCGCACCAGTGCATCTGGAACAACGGCGACGCTTCATCCAGCAGGAACAGACACACAGTGGCACGATCTGTGCTAGCTTGCTCATCTGCGGTTGGTCACTAGCACACTCACTGTAAAAACACTACTCTCGCATGCCGCGCGCATGGAACAATGGCTCAAGGTCATCATTTTTTTCTTGCACAAAGAACCCACGCTACAAGCGGCGTCACCTCGTTGCTTTCTTTTTTTTTCATCACTTATTTGAATACTCTGCTAGAAAATCAAAACTATTCACATTTTTTCCCTTCTTTCTTCACTTTCCACGATTGAATTTTTTTTTATTTTTTTTCTTCCAGGATCTATTTGCTTTTTCCGTCGTTTTCCATTAAAAATTAATATCATTTTTCTTCTCTAATGAACGATAAACACATGGTTTTTCTTTTCTTCACTCCAATGCAATTAAAATTTCTCAATAACTTTGCGATAAACCAACACATGATTTTAGCGTTATTCAATTCAATTAAACACGAACCAAAATCGATTCATACGCGGCAAAACGCGATTTTTTTTCATCCTCGTCGCCACTTGTGGTAACCGCGTCTTGTATGCGCGAGTGTGTATAAAAGACTGACCGTTCTGCTGTTGTGCTGCGCAGAGTGGGAAGGCTACTGTGACTTCCACGCAGGTGCATGTATGCGATCGAATGCTTTGTATAAAGGTGAACGAGTAAGACACTCGTCACCACAATAACTATTCAAAATATGTAATTTACTAAAATTCAAATATATTGCGTTTTGTACAACCAATTTAAAAACTTTTCCTATAAATTAAAAGCTGAATACAATACCATTCGATCATGTGAATATAGGTTTAGCGTCATATTGATGAAATTCAAGATATGGGCGAGTTTTTGGGAAGATATCCTTAAATTTTTGCAAAATTTCCAATTTTTTTGGAGAAATGTATTTTTTTTTCATTAAGAAAAAAAAAACAATTCAAAAATTCTTTCTCGACGTTTGTTTGACATATCATATGTAGGCGAGTTACAGTGAAAATTTCAGCTCAATCGGAGCATTGATTACGGAGAATGAGTTGTTCGAAGTGAGCGACGTTGCTTAAAAATAGAACAAAAATCGATTTCAAATACCCAACCTTGTATGGAAAGTCCAAAAAATTTCCGCTCTACTGTAATTTTTTTCCTTTGCGTTTTCGAACACAGGGCATGATTCTTCACCAAAAATGATCATCAGCTTACCGAGTTCAAAAATGCTGTAAACTGTGTTATTTGTTAAATCTTCCAGAGTATTTTACTTACATATTGACACAAAATTTATAACTTGCTGATTCTGGGTAATGGTCATGCTATTGATTTAAATTGACTTGAACTTTAGTAAGTCTTTTTAGGGTGACTGGATATTATCCACAGGTTTGTTCTCTTCGTTATGAGGGGGTATTTATCGGCCAAGTTGCCTGAAACTTGGTTGTATAGCTTGGTTGGGAAAGATTTGAGGCCAATTTTGAATTCAACAGGTTTCAAAAAACCTTCCATGACGAAGAGAACAAAACTACCCAGAATACAAAAGTTCCCAGATATCAGTTATTTAAATCTAAACATATTGCCAAATATTTTTAAATTCTATATTAAAGGCAAATGAAGTTAGATATGGCCAACCGAAGTAATTCACGGTCATTCTACTGTTGAAGGTCACATAATTTACCTTTATAAAGTATTCTCGCGCGAAAAAGGATTCATTGTAGCTCCGCACCAAAATGATGAATCTCGTTATGTTTGAAGTTTTGAAAATAACACAGATATTTATCATACACTAGCTGTCCCGGCAAACGTTGTTTTGCCAAGCTGTGGTGGTTTGACAACTGTTGAGCTCATAAAATCACCGCACTCTAGATTGGTTTCATTATGATCGTGTTTATTTCCTTCCCAGCTCATGAAAAGTCAGCACTTTATCAATTTTATTACTTTTCTAGTTGATTTTCGTAATTTTTTGAACATATAAACACAGTCCCCACGAATACGAACTGAACCGTGCAAGAGTCATCCTGATCGGTTCAGCCGTTCGTGAGTTTTGTTGCCTCAAAGGAACTTCAAACTCATTTATATATATAGATGAAAATGATGAATGCCATTTCACTTATTGTTATGCCAAACGGCCATTTTACCAATAGACTATTATGCCAGATTATGCCATTTGGCCAATATGCCAAAAGACTATGTCAAACGACATTATGCCATACCCGATAGAATTATTGGAGTAAAATATTTTTCCTATCGGATGACTTATTTTTTCAATGTCATCATTTTCCCCTGGTAACGAGGGAAAAAGCTGAGAAGCCGAATGCGACTCAGTTCGTTGCTCGATGTCGTTCAATTTGAGTCCCGATGCCTGTGGCTCTGGGATGTCGTGAACATCTCCCACATTTGTTTTGCAGCAGTGCATATAATCAGAAGGAAAAGCTGTAATATAATTACCTACACAAAAATATTAACCCTCGAGCGATCGCGCTGTTGTATTTTGTACAACACGTTGAAAAAATCTCGCTTTTTGTACGCTTTTTTGTGGTGCTGACGCAGGTAGTTAACCGCGCGAGTTACGGAAGGTTAATGGCAGTTGTCCTTTGACTCCAAATTTACTTTTCTTTGTCACTTCAATGTCCATCATTAATCTTTTTAGTTGAATCATGGTATAGTTATGCTGCATATCTATGAGGATATCATATCCGATTTGCATACAACTTTTCTTCGTTTAGGCTCCAAGTTAGAAATGACTGTTGATGAAATCAGTGGCGATTCCCTAACCTCAAATCTACCTGTTCAACGAATGTAAATTCTTGAATTTTCTTTACAAATTGGTTTGTAATTTGTAGAAAATGAAGAGAATAGTCGTTTCCGTCCATTTTCGTTCGGGAGTATTCTGTCAATCGAGGGCTTGATTTTGCAGTTGTTCGTGAGAACTTTCTTCTGGAAGGAGATTCTTTTCCCCTGACGCGGGTTTCGCGCAAGTGTCTTTGCTTGCGGGCCCGCACAACCCTTTTTGGCCCTTCATACAGGAGAATGACTGACCACTAACAACAGCACAATCTTGATCAAATCGCTTTTCAGATTATTACAGTACTATAGGCAGCTGCCTTGCTACAATAGATGGTAGAACAATATCATCATTACCCTTTAGATTTGATAACTCCCTGAGAACTGCGTATGATATCAAGTCGTAAAATGTAGATAACAAAATGAGATATCAATTTGTTATCAATGAGAACTCATTCTGATTTCAATTAGATATTCCAGTACATTATTTTGTTATCATTTTTGTTATGTTAACACTTAAGTCACACAAAATGAAAACTCACTTTGTTATCAAAATTCGTGATATCTAAATAACTCAATTTGTTTTCGATTAGTTCTCATTCCATGCTCGGGTATACAATCGCTGTGTAAGAATAGCCTCCGGTTTAAATACTTTCATCCACCCCCGCTTCGTCTGCATGTGTCGAAGCTGGAGTATTGTCATTCTACTACGTTATCGCCACTGCCATGTGCACAAGAGCATTGAGCTTTCTTGAAAGGACGTATGGAGATGTAGAGGGAGTGTTTCTCTTTCAGGAAATAGCCCATCAGGAACTCCCCCCGGTAGCGGAATTAGACCGGATTGGAGACCAAAGGTGAGACTCGCCTAAACCAAAAGTCAACTGAGTCTTCCAACGACACTACAAAGTCGATAAAAGTTCGGCTCGAGTCCTAAGTACCTTCAACCGTGTGAAAGCGACAACATTAGCCGGATATGATATAATCTATACCGATGGATCAAAGGCTGATGATAGAGTTGGTGTTGGGGTGTCAGGAATGGAACGAGACTTTCATAAACGACTGCCAGACATGTGTTCAGTTTTCTCCGCTGAGGCTGCAGTCATTCACCTAGCGGTCACTCCGCAAGTGTTCTCAAAGCCCTTGAAACGGACCCATGGGTACAAGCAATTCGTGCGGCAATGAATCCTGGTATCCTCTTCGTTTGGATTCCTGGCCACTGCGGCATATCCGGCAACGAAAGTGCTGATCGGCTTGCGGCCTCAGGTCGTAACTCCTCTCCTCTTCTCTTCTTGGCGTAACGTCCTCACTGGGACAAAGCCTGCTTCTCAGCTTAGTGTTCTATGAGCACTTCCACAGTTATTAACTGAGAGCTTCCTCTGCCAATGACCATTTTGCATGTGTATATCGTGTGCCAGGCACGAAGATACTCTATGCCCAAGGACGTCAAGGAAATTTCCTTTACGAAAAGATCCTGGACCGACCGGGAATCGAACCCGTCACCCTCAGCATGGTCATGCTGAATACCCGTGCGTTTACCGCCTCGGCTATATGGGCCCTAGGTCGTAACTCACAGCTACTCACAAGACAAGTCCCCTCCCAAGACGCGAAAACTTGGGTCAATAATATAATTACGAATGCATGGGGAGCAACATGGCAACAAGAACGTCATCTCTTTCTTTGCAAGGTGAAGGGCGAGACGAAGAAATGAATCGACCGAACCAACTGGAGAGATCAACGAATCCTATCTAGACTGCGAACTGGTCACACACGTATTAGTCATATGCCGTCTGGACGATATCATAATGTTATCTGTGATGTATGTGGAATTCGACAGACCATTGAACACATACTTGCAGTTTGTCCTCAATACCAATCCTACAGAACTACATACGGACTAGACACTGGAATTAGAGACATCCTTGCAAACGACTCATCCGTAGAAGCAGCCCTGTTACTTTTCTTTAAAGATTCAAAACTCTACGAGCAAATTTTGCTAATCACTACTTAAAGTTGAAGACACAAGCCACAACTATAGGACTACGATAATGATTTACGGAACAACAACAGCTCTTAACCAATGATGAAAAACGCACGTATGCAGGACATGATTCGCTACCAATATTTGTAACAAAATAATATCAAACTCTGTAATTATTTAACTTTGTAACTATGTTAAATGCTTTGCCAAGGTGGTCCTCTATTGCGCCTCTATAATCAAAGAGACGAACCAGCCCCAGGCTGAAAGTCTCTATAATAAAGACTCAAAAAAAAGATCTGTATGGAGTTCCGACAGTTCCTTCAGGGTTTACTCCAGGAGTTCTTTTAGACGGATGCCTGCTGGAGATTCATTATTACTAATCCAGAAGATCCTTCCGGTATTCCTATTTTAGATTATTCTAGAAATTCTTTCAAAAAATCCTACAGGAACGCCTTTATTAACTAGTTCAGGAGTTCTTTCAGATATTCCTCCAGAATTTCAATCAGGGATTTCTCCCCGTTCCAGGAGATTCTTCGCAATAACTCAAGGTGTTTCACCATGGGTTCCTACATGAGATCATTCTAGGATACCTCCTAAAATTCCTTCGTTGATTCCTTTTGTAATTCCTTCGGGAAATTTTAGGAATTCCTCTATGAGTTCGTTCAGGTATTCCTATAGACAAAAATGGTTTCACTCACCTTTCAATCGTTTAACTCATTTTTCTATAACTCAGTTCAGGTAGCTTGTTATTGCAATGTGATGTTCGATAAACTTGTAGGGAGTGTTTTTCGCACAATTACGTTTTCGCCAAGGAAACCATGTTCTAACTCTCATAATTACGGTGTGAGAGCGCTAGTATTACCAACCTCATACTAAATGATCGTAAAATTCAATTCACCACCCTGCAAGTTTGTCAAACATCACATTGTAGTAACAAGCTGCTGAACGGAGTTATTGAAAAAATGAGTTAAACAATAGGACAGATCGGTGAAGTATAAGATTTGTAGTAATGAGCTGAATGTTAGTATGGTGAGAAGGTCAATTCTCCGTTTCTGCAATGAAATGGTGCAAAAAGCGTGGGTATTATGATTCTTTGCCTAATTTGATGCTGTTTGAGCAAAACTTTGGGCAACAATGTTGTTGTTTTCTCCATTTCTTGCAATATAAACAACATAGTTATCCAAAGTTTTGCTCAAACAGCATCGAATTAGGCAAGGAATCATAATACCCACGCTTTTGCACCATTTCATTGCAGAAACGGAGAATTAACCTTCTCACCATACTAAAATTCAGTTCATTACTACAAATCTAGTACTACACCGAACGTGCCCCATTGCTAGGTACGTGAAACCATCCTTGTCTACAGAAGTTTCCCCAGGGATATCTCCAGGAGAATTCAGGAATTCCCCCAGAAGCTTGTTTAAGGATTAGTCCAGGAGTTTTTTCCAAGATTCCTTGAAGGATTCCTTAGGGGATTCCTCGAGAAGTTATTTTAGGGATTCTTCGCATCTTGAATACTTTCGGAGTTGCATAAGAAATTTTTCTAGTTTTTTTTCAGGAATTTTTAAAAGAGTTCCTTCAGGGATTCTTCCATAAATACCTTTGAAAATTTCCTTAGAACTATACTCACGCATATCTCCAGGATTTCTTAGAAAAATTTCTCGTGGACTTCCTACAAGAATTCCTCTAAGATTCTGGAATTTTTCTAGGAGTTATTTCGGTATTTCCTTCTGGAAATCCTTCCCCTTTCCTGGACAGATTCCCCATGTGAATATTTCAAGGATTCCTCCTGGTCCCTGGATATCCTTTGATGATTACTCCTAGAAATGACGCTGAGATTTGGGGCTAGTCTCTGACTCTATGACAAGACTGACGCAATTCTCCAATGGTCGAGAACTGTCCTGGTAACGTCATTGGAGAGGATGATTAGTTGGAAACCTAAGAAATATGTAGACAGCCCTACAATCTCCCAGGCCTAGGTGTCACGGAAATTTGGGTCAGTGGAAGGGTAAACTCCAAAGGATACGTTTGATAAACGTTCAGGCGCTCGAAATAAATCTTATTTGTGTGGTGAATACCACCCTCAAAACGAATGCTACCAAGCATTCATTGAAATGTGCTAACTATTGTTAGGTTCGAAGAACGAATAAATACTGTCGGCAAGCTGGCACTTGCCTTCTTAATGTGTCAGCCATGGAACAAACAACATCCGAAAATCTGGAATAAAAAAACGGGTATTAACATCTTTCATTGAATAATCTATTTGTTATACTCTTGCAACGCAATGGTTTCATATCTTACGATAGTTGGTGCTGAAACTGTGCATCACCACCTACCTGAATCTTGTCGAAACAAAATGTTCAACATCAGCAAACACTATTTCTGAAATAAATAGAAACTATTCCCGAAAATGTTTTACGTGTTCACGAATTCTAAATAAAACTGATTGTTATTGGTGCTCCAAAAGATTTGAAATTCAAATATTTTGACGAACATTGTAATTCTTACAGATTTTTCAAGGACATCCACTTCGATGTGGCCCGAGAGAACAACAAGAAGAACAGTTTCCTACTGCAATCGCTGGCACACATAGTGAGCGAGGCGAAGATTTCTTTCGATTCCTGCAACCTGTACGACGTTGAATTGGCAACGGAAATCATGTACAAGTAGGTTCTTCTACCCCTTGGTTTAAAGCTTTCTCTCTGTTACAGTTAAGATCAAAATATTTCCCGCTCATTTCAGACTCAGCAAAAGCTCCTGTCTGGTTAGCCTGTCATTGCGTCCAAAGTACGCCACCCTGGTCACACCGGGACGATTCTACTCCGAAGAGGAATGGAACTACATCTATAAGTGTGTTTTTTTTTTTATTGGGGGTTAAATTTAGTATGATTCCGAATGAATTTTAATACATTCTATTGCAGGTTGTTCGTAGAACCGATCAAGGTTTTGCTAGGGCGTCAAAATCCTCCGCTGAAGGAATTGGACCTAGGTTGTTCCGAGATTCTGTCGCTCCATGCTGCCGATTTCCTCAGTGTAAGTAAATAAAATATATTCTCAATACCTTCGAAGAAATGTTATTACTCCAATTCTGCCCATTCCAGAGCTGCTCTCGTCCGCAACTCCTCAAGCAGTTGGGATTTGCCTCGGTCAAACAGGATCCCAGCCATTATGCGCTGAGCTCGATCGAGTCGACCCTTTTCGAGAAATGCAACGCCCTTCAGTATCTGTCGCTGGACTACGACATTATGTGTGATGATTTTTTGCAAACGTTGCAGCTGTTGCCCCTCAAGCGCTTGGTAGTGCACGTCCATGGGCTGGACGAGGAGCATCCGGGCGTATCGGAGGGTGCTTGGGCCAGTTTCCGTGCCAAGAATCCGCAGGCGGAGCTACACTTGACGCTGGTTTGCGCTTACGAGGCGGTCGACATGCTGCACAGTCATATTCTGCGTCCGTCGATGCCGCTGTCGCATCTGAAGGTGCTATTCTGCGAGAGGGTAAGTTAGAGAGAACTAAATAGATAGTAGATGCACTATATTGATGAGAGATTATTGTTCAACAGATCAATTGTGACGCTCTGGAGTACCTCTCTCGTTATTACAAGGAAACTTTGAAGAGTATGATTTGGGTTGACTCGATGGTAAGACACCTTCACAAACAATGCGGGGGATTGCCCTGTTTTCTTAACGTGATTCTTCTATTTCAGCGCATCCAAGAGTACCGGAACATCATGGAGATGGTGCTGCGCACTGAGCAGGATCCCCTAGTAATGATGGCCTGGCGCTGTAAGAAACTCGAGGAAATTGTTATTCACGGTTATGTGCTGGATCCACATAACCTAGTTGGAATTTCGCGTCTACGGGGCAAGGATCTGAAGGTGCTGGAGGTGTCCCGGATCGACCTATCGATGCCTTCCGTCATGATAAATCCATTTATTGAGGTAAGTCGCTGATGTCATTTTTATACAGTTCTAGGGTATTTTAGCCAATAGTGGACCCTTGACCTTAAGTGGACCCCTAGCAATTATTCTCCAATTCCTCACTCAAATCTGTTTCTACCGGTGAACTTCCACCGGGAAACCATGGCTCATGTTCCTAGACAGCAGTTCCATGTGATGAAACTAGACTGGAAAGCGATGATTTGATTAGGGAATCGCGCTACTTGGGCGGTGGCTTCTATATTCGTCTGTTTTCCACTATAACTCAGTCAATCTTGAACCAATTGACACAATTCTTGGAATGCGGTGAGATAGGTATAGTATCTACCCGTGTACAAAATTTCAAGTCAATCGGTTCAAAATTGACCGAGTTACAGTGGAAAACAGACGAAAATAACAGACGAAGAAAACCACCGCCCAAGTAGCGCGATACCCTATTTGAACAAATTTGTAAATGTAAACAAGTCTGGGGGTCCATTATAGGTTAAATCTTAGGGGGTCCACTATTGTCACCCCTGTGTGAAGAATTAGCATAAGTTAAAAATAATGTGAAGAATTAGCATAAGTTAAAAGTGAACCCACGGGTCCACTATAGGATAATTTGATCGAGATTTCAAATCATCATTTTATGAAAAATAGGTATAAGGAGGTTTTGCTCGGTTTTTGTGTGCAATATGTAGGAAAGATATGAAACTAAGGTGGATATCCTGATGGTATTCTATGAAGAATTTCTGTAGCAATTCCTTGTAGAATTCTTACAAGGATTTCTGGCAGAATTCATTAAGGATAAGGAATTCTTGATGTAGTTCCTAAAGGAATTTTAGTGATTTTTGTGTAGTTTATCCTGAAGAAATATGGATGGCTGGGTGGATATTTTGGTGGGAATAATGGTTAAAGTCATTATGGAGTTTCTGATTGAAATACAAATGAAATTCTCGGTGGAAATCCTGATGGAGTTTCTGCCAGTAATCCTGGTCGAGTTCTTGCTGTAACTTCAGATACAAATTTATGGAGGAATTCCTGGTGCCATTCCTGAAGGAATCTGTGTTGGAATTCCTAAAAGAAATCCTGGTGGAATTCATGAAGGAACTGATGGTGAAATTCCTGTACGACTTTTGGTGGAATCCTTAGCGAAATTCATAATGGAACTCGTAGATGAATATTTAGCGGAGTTCCTGGCAGAATTCATAGAGGAATTCCTGGTAGAATTCCTGACGAAACTCCTGGAGGAATTGCTAGTGGAGTTTGTAGATGCATTCCTGATCGAATTCCTTGGTAGTGTTTTCAGGTAGAATATCCGATGGAATTCAAGATGGCTATTCTGGTGGAATTCATGGAGGGACTCCGGGTGGATATTCTAGAGTATTTTTGGTGGAATTCCTGGCGGATTTTCGGGAGCAATTCTTGGTAGAATTACTGTTTGGAATTGCTGATGTAAATCGTAGAGGAAATGCTGGTGGAATTTCGGTACGAACTCCTGTAGGAATTTCTGGAAACCTGTAGAAACTCTTGTAAGAACCTGGAAGAATTCTTGCCAGAATATCTTCAGGAATTTATGGTAGAATTTCCGGGGGAGTGCTTGTTGGAATTATTGGAGAAAAAACTCCTTATTGAAAAACTCGGAGGAAATCGTTGTGGAATTCCTGGAGGAATACCTGGAAGCATTCCTAGATAAACCCCACTTAGAGAAAATAATATATTTCCTGGAGGATCACGTGGTGTAATTCCTGGAGGAACTCCTGGTATAATTATTGGAGATATGTTCTTTGTAATTCCTGGTAAATAGAGTTTCTGGAAAAAAAAATCTAGTGAAATTTCTGAAGCAATTTCTAGCAAAATTCCCGGAGGGATTAAGGGAGCTTCTCTTGAGGGAATTGTTAGTGAAACTTTTGCAATAATTGATGGAGAAATTTCTGGAGATAAAGCCTGGAAGAAATCTTGCTGGCAGAATTACTTGAAGGATTCCCGGAGGAATTCCTGGTAGATACCTAGATGAATCTCTGGTGGCATACCTGGAGGTATTCATGGAGGTATTCCTAGAGAAACTTAATCTAGAAAAAACTGGTATACGATACTAGCGAAATTACGTCACCAATCCAAAAGAAGGCAACAATTGTGAGAGTCAAAGGGATGTGCCCAGGAAGATGAAGCCGAGGTGCGATGCTGCAATGCGGAAAGGCATTCCTACCCGATATGCGGTAAACCGTATCAACGCGTGTGGAACTGCGTACATTTTCAGCATCTACACTACCCGCCAATAATAATACTCAGTATTGCAGCACCCAAAAAAAATGGACTGAAGCTAGAACCATTCAGGTTGTGAATACAAGTTGCATTTTCAAAGCGAATTAGGGGGGTCATAAGTAATTTGTGCCTCGAAGACCTAAAATCAAGGTTGCGACCATTCATTTGCAAAGATTTACATTCATTTGCTATTATCTCAGTTCAGAAGCATGCTATCGAAAAACAATGTATGGATGAATTTAACCTTGTAGTTTTATCTGAAAGTTTGCCGAATAACATTGGGGTCGCAAACGTATACCAAAGTCGTGAGCGAGCTGTGAAGGCAACTCTCCACGCGGTGAATATGAATTTCATTCACGCTGTGGAAAGTTGCCTTCACAGCTCGCTCACAACTTTGGAATGCGTGTGCGACCCCAATGTTATTCGGCAAACTTTCAGATAAAACTACAAGGTTAAATTCTTCCATACATTGTTTTTCGATAGCATGCTTCTGAACTGAGATAATAGCAAATGAATGTAAATTTTTGCAAATGAATGGTTGCAACCTTGCCTAAAATAATCATATTTCAAGGTGATGCAATACTTTTTGGGGTGCTGCAATATTCAGTATGAGTGTTGCAATACGCGATTCCATATTTATGGCGGGTAGTGTATATATATCTATATGTATAAAAATGCAGTGGCATACGTGGGACCGCGCATAACTCGCAAACGGAACGTCCGATTTGGGTCGTCTTTGTTTTGTTCTGTTAGTTTTCACCCAAGGAAGGTTTATGAGGCAAAAAAACATTGGAAAATTGAGTTTTTGAAAATCGGGTTTTTATACATTTTGAACGGGGTTTGACTAGGGACTTGAAACGTCAAAAAAACGCAGTAGGCAAGACAAAGTTTCCCGGGGACTGCTAGTTTCTTCTTCTTCTTCTTCTTACTTCTGATTCGGTGGTGCTTTTCTTTAGCGCACACATCTCCTAATGGACCGGCATCGCAGGCCATATGTCCAACCTGTCACTATTTATACTCCGTGGAGTTTACAAAGTTTCTTCTTTATCGACTGTTTACATATTGTACAGTGAATTCCTGTTAGTCCGTAGACTTTTACAATTCTGTTTTACCTTCCGGAGACTGACTTTTTCTTTTATAGTCCGTAGACTTCCCCAATCACCCCTGGAGGGGGTGGGAATTGAACCCATGACCTTCTGATTCATAGTCAGAAGCCTAACCACTACGCTAGATCCCCCCCCCACTGCTAGTTTAAGATAAAAAGCTCGCTTGAAGAGCGTTCGTCATTGGAAGTTGTGCGAGGTTTGATTGTTCGATCACTGCCAATACAAGCCTAACTGTACCAAACTCCGTATCTAACAAAATCCACGAACGCAGGAAAACGGAGGGGAAGTTCGCTGTTTCCATAGCAACTCATACATTGGCCATTTAAGCAACGTGAAAAATCCGGATATTTTTTCACAAATCATCCCCAAAGATGAGTGATACAAGTAGCCCTTAACGAGATTCAGCGCCTCATGTAAAAAACTCTTTTTTGTTTACATATGTTACATAAGGCTATCTGACGTTTGATCATCTTTCTCTGTTTCGCTGCCGAGGAGGATAGGTTTGTTTTCATACGGAACCGTTTCCCTATGAAAATATTAAACACAGAATTGCTACACTCTAAAGAATGTTCACGTCCGATTTACGTGAAATATCACGTAGCTCATCCTTATTCTCAAAACCTCAAAAGTTACGTGATGTTAGAAACTTTCATTCGATAACCACGTCGTATGCACCGCCCTGTTTGGCGAAAGCCACCTTATTTTCACGTAACTCGTTTCAACGCGTTTGTGTTGGTGTACTTCCGACTTGGAAGTTTTCGCGGAACGAAAGTTACGTGATTTTCCGGTGTGCAAAAACAATTCAATATGGCGTCGGGAAGTAAATAGGTTGGTGCAAGAACTGCTTGTTGATAGAATTTCCGTGCAAGTTGCTGCAAGTATTGAGGTAATTTAATTGTTTAAGGCGATTGATAGTCATTAATTACAAGCGCTTGACCTTTTCATTAATTTCAGAAGCTAGAATAGATGTTATTAGTCCAGTTCAACGAGTGTTTCAAACGGCTGGACTACAAATCTTGTGCGTCAAACCCCTAAGGTTTGTTTTAAATTATCCAATCTTAGAGGATCTGAACTTTTGTGAATGTTTTAATTATGTATGTAAGTGTTGATTTGTTAATTACTCAATAATAAAAGACTGATAAAAAATTGTCCTTGAATGTTACATTTTTGTACTAGTTTGTAGCGTATTTGAGGAGGCAAGAGTTTTTTAATCCTTTTCAAATGCAATGACATATTTATTTCACGGTAAGGGTAAAATCTATGCTTTTTCATTGCATTTTGTAAGGATTTGAAATCTCGTGTCTCTCCAAATACGTTGCAAGCTGGTACGGCTGCTTTATTTTCATTCAAAAATGATGTATATATTACGTGAAATTCACGTAGAACTATTCATGTTTTCACGTAAAAGATACCTAAAATTCCAGTAGCACTCACCCACATTTTACGTAAACGGTACGTAAAATGTATGTCAAGTTTACCTGACTTATCACGTCGATTAGCGAAGCTCAAATTTATCTAGCTACCTGACATTCCGGTGGAGGCTACGTGAAAAATATGGTGGACGAAAACTACCTATCTTTTCACGTAAATCGGACGTGAAAACTTTTCAGAGTGTATCTTCTGTGGCTGCTTGAGAGAGAAGGGTGATGAACGCTAGATTGCCTTATACGTGTTTGGTAAAGTTAGGCCTGAATGAAGATGCCGATCGAGCATCCGATGCTACAGCGGATCATTCCGATCGGAAACTGCCCAGACCGCCACCACCCACTCCTGTATCGTTCTGAACACGATTCGAAACACAAGAACAGTGTCGGCGACAACTTCCATGCGTCGTAATGCAATGCGTATTAGCGGCTGCAAAGATCCGTCTTTTTAAGATCATATCACAGACAAACAGACGTCTCACTCTACTCACTTCCCATCGTAACCGTTTTTAACGATTAGTTCAAATATTTTGTAGTTCGCAAATCGCTCGGTCACGGCGCTCGCATCGTTTTTTCTCCTGTTTGACGTTTGTTCACTACCGCCACCTACTGAGTGGTTTGCGTAACACAGCCTGGTTAGCATTGGGCGATTATGTTTTCGAGACGATGATTTTTATCGTAATTTATTCCAAGTGATACGTCTGTTTGTCTGTGATCATATTATTTATGCTGTTCAGCGGGTACCTTAGATGTGCAACATTTGCTTTATGGGATGAAGGATTCTCCTTGACTCTTATCGAAGCAAATTTAGTACGGCAGCTAACAGCAGCAGGTGTTCTGGGACCATTAGAGCTGACGTGGAGCGTTACACGGACAGAAAAGCGTTCACATTGAAATTAAAATGACGTTAGTTGAATTACACATTGAAATTCTATTGAAATTATGTGAATTCTTATACCACTGACTGTGGCAATATGGTGTTTGGTGGCGTTAGTGTTGTCATCGTGTGTTGGTTTGCAACCTTACTCAAGTAAAGATTCAAATCCTTACACAACCTTCCGAATGAAATTTGTTCTAGCCTGGATGTCTGTTTTCTGTGCTTATACTGATGAACATTGTTTCTAAGTCAATTTAACTGACCATTTCCTCGGCGTCGAATAGGATTGTAAAAACCACAATACTTAACATGAAATCACAGACAAACAGACGTATCACTTGGAATAAATTAAGATAAAAATCATCGTCTCGAAAACATAATCGCCCAATGCTAACCAGGCTGTGTTACGCAAACCACTCAGTAGGTGGCGGTAGTGAACAAACGTCAAACAGGAGAAAAAACGATGCGAGCGCCGTGACCGAGCGATTTGCGAACTACAAAATATTTGAACTAATCGTTAAAAACGGTTACGATGGGAAGTGAGTAGAGTGAGACGTCTGTTTGTCTGTGATGAAATCAAGCAGAGTATTTTGATGCAAATGTTTTAATGATGAATCCGTCGGTCACTTCTGTCAAACCAAGCAGAATGTTTTGTTTTGCAAAGCATTTACTGCTTTGCTAATGCTGGAAAAGTGTTAGTTTTCAAATTATGCAAAGCTGTTGTAAATGAGAAGCATAATTGAAAATCCCCTTTAATAGTACGGAATAGTGCCGAACACAAGGTAAGACATTTTATAAAAGTTGGTAATTTGAATAATCGGGAGATTCCCGTTGGGAGAAGTTTATTTTTTATTTTTTTTTTTTATATAGGGTATTGGTTCCCTTGTTAAGCATGTGGCTCCCATTTTTATTCTACGGAAAACAAAGGATTGAAGCGCTGTTCGTTCTGTTTTTCATTTTTGTATTTTTTGTTAGAAGTGGGCACTTATGAAAACAAAAAGAACGGAATCAATTGGTGCCGTAATCGCTTATTTTCGAATAGGATGAATATGGGAGCATGAGATTACTGATGGTACACATACCCTAAATAATAACCCAGGCAAAAAAAACAAGCATGTAGTTTTCCGATGAATATATAGCGCACGGGTTCCCAACCGGCGGTCCGCGGCCCCCTGGGGGCCGTGAAGCCAGTCTAGGGGGGCCGCGATGTCACCAAAAAAATGTTAAATTTTTATTCTATTTTGTGCAAATTATATCTTTAATTTTGTATACCGCTACCCCCAAAAGCAACAGTTTGAGGAACAAATTTTCAGTATAAAACTCAGGTATAAAACGCCTTCAAAAGAAAAAAATTTTCGGCTGCGCCGCAATTTTTCAGCTACGACTCAAATTGAATGTACCTATATGACATCATTGCTTACGAAATATATTGCTATTTTTTTTTCGTCTTAGACTTTGATGCGATAAATTTCGTCGTACTCATATTTCGCTTTCGATTTCGCTGTCAATCTCAGTCGCAGGGTTTTTGCAACTCGCCCGGTAATGTGACAGTTTTCGCCGGCCGTCTCAATGTTTACCATTAAAGTCTTTTGTTCTCGGTCCACCAGCTGGTCATGTTTACACAACAAAACCAGCTGGTTCACCGATGTTTACGTTCATCCTTATTGTTCTCGGCTACCAGCTGTTTATGTTTTCATAACAAAATCAGCTGGTTTCGCCTGAATCGGGGAAAGAAGGCGAAAATGTGTCATAAATGTTAGGTTAGTACCATATTAGGGCGAGTTCAATTTCGTCGCCAAAGTCTGATTATTCGTAAAAAATACAATAAGTGTCGAATAAAAAAAAGTATCATTGATCGTCGAAAATCCCTCCCACAGTAAATTTCTGGCTACGTCACTGTTCCCAAAAAAAAAACTCGATGTCGTTCATTTAATTCATATTTTTTTCTAAAAATTTTCTTTGGGCCGCAGGTGTTTTGACAATTCTTAAAGGGGGTCGCCACCTCAAAAAGGTTGAGAACCCCTGATATAGCGCATTTAGTTCACCACTGGACTATCGCACTAGTTTTTATGAGTGCAAAAACGCGAATAAAATTGCGCGATTGCATCAAATCAACTCGGTGTCTTCAGAGCACTTATTCAGCATAGATTGAAGAAATAGTGCGCCGAATACATCAACTCGATATGATGCACTCGCGCACTCTTATTTACGTTTTCGCACTTATGATGACTTACTGTGCAGTTTAGTGGTGAACTAAATGCGGTATATTATTGAAAGTAAAAGAAAACTATTTTTGAAACTACCATAATATTGTAGATGTCAAGCTTGACAACTTACGTCAAAAGCCTGAAACTAATGTTATTTCAATCAGATATCCGATTGAGGAACAATGATACTGGATTGTAAAAGCATACATTCATACATTCTCATTGCCGCCAAAACAATGTCAAATTCCTTTTGACGTCAAATATGGTTATATTTACCGTAGGTTCCCCACATTGACCTGCAACCTGACGTGGCAGGCGCCATTGTCGCCTAAAAATAGAAGATCACCAAGGCTCAGACACTGAAGATGCCTGCTCATCCCGAGCAGATAATCTCATTGATTCCTTGTGTGAGTGAAACTAGTCTGGCGATACTGGAGTAGCATCTACGGGCGGTCTATCAAGCTCAAGCTCAATCTCAACTATTCGATCGATTCCCAGACCTTCGTTGGCTTTCTATTTGTCATACACCGATGCCATTCCTGGTGCGGCATCTGTAATTGACAAGAACAGAACTCTTTAACCTATTCAAGATCAACAATGTTCGAAAAATATTTAACAATGTATATTGGTCTTCGGGGAGGTTCGACAAACATGATTCATAACGCTACTCAGTATAACGAAAATAGTAACTATTACAAGTGTTGATCTGTTAGTGTGAAATCCAGAGTATTTTGGTGGACATGAAACATCTCGGAGTTAGCTTTGAGGGGTCTGTAGACTCATTTTATTTATAGCGAAAACAACGGCTTTAGATTTAAAGGATGTGCTCCATGATAGTTTGAGTGATCAAGAACATCCTAGGAATATGATATATTATATATTTAGAAGAAGACTTTTTGAATACGTATGGCTGTTAACCATCTGTACAAGCATTTAGTAGCATTGACTATCTATATTTTTGGTTTTCCAGAATTTTTCGGGCTTAGGGTACTAGGTTGTTTATGAAGCCTGAAACGTAAATACTTACAAGTTTCCCTCATACTGTATACCTTCGCTAGTAGTATTTTGGATTTTGTTTTTCTTCGTACGTGCGAATCAGGTAGACGCGAATAATAATTATTTTACTCTCGAACCATTTTTGGGACCATGGTGTTTTCAATGTGTTGGATTTTCACTCGCAAGTAGCTTCACGATGAGAAAATGTTCATTTCTGCTGACGACCTTAGTTTTCGTTAGCTGTATTAAGTATAAGGTTTGCAATAAACTTGCTGACGACAATGTTCGTTTTTGTTTGTGATTGTATAGCCGTATTTCGTACGATTTTATAATGACTCCCCAAGCCTTAAAAGAATTATATCAAATCTTTCAAAACTTGAAATGCTCTTAATAAATTATTTATAATTGCAGGAAATAAGCACCCAGCTTGGTCAAAACTGGGTCCCGCTGGATGCCAAAACGCTACCGCCTGCCCTCGGATTCTACCCGGTATCGGACGACGTTCGCGATCAATACATCCTTCGGTACATTCGCAACGGCGTCGCGGCTTAAGTTCCGCGCTCCGGTAAGTACCTAGCACTACCTAGTACACGCCCATACAGACGACCCACACACTCCACGCGGGTCGTCCTACATTAGAATGTGGATGTTTAGCTCAATGTGCTTAAGGTTCGCCGCGGTGACCGACCGACCGATAGGACGCGGTCGCACATCACTCAAGGCACGGAATCGAGTTCTTTAGCTCGTTGCCCCTGGTCATCGTGGTCATAAACAAAGGAGCCTTGCTTCATATTTATAAGATCGAATGTTTAGCAAAAGAAAAAAAGAAACTGTTCTGTGTCCAGCTATTAACGGACCAGTACTCACGCTAGTAAGGTTGCAGAAAAAATGTCATCTTTACAATTATAGATGCTAGATTTACAAGAGAACAAATGTGGCGAAATGTGAGAAAACCTAAGACGCTTAAGTGGTTGACGAAGATCACAATCGAAACGCGAGAACATAAGACAAGAACAAAAAGGGTTGCATTTTCCCGCCAGTACATTTCAGTGGAGCAACAAGAACACGTTCAATAGGGTGGGTCATTATGTTGTTTACAGAGCCTATGCTTTTGTTAGTTGTAAACTGAGGTCCCAAGCACTTATTGAAAATAAGGGATTGGATGTCCACAAAGTTACTAAGAAGTAGTTAGAGGAGAAATCAGCGTCCGTCTAGCGGATTAAGATTCGTGGATTGGATTCTGTTGTAGCGAGTGCGTTGTTTGACGCGAATTTGTTGTTCAGTGCAAAAAGTAAACAGTAAGCGAGTGCGGCGCTAGATTTGGAAGATTCTTTTCCAGATTTTGTTCTTTGGCGCGAAAGGTAAACAGTGAGCGTTTGCAAGGCTAGTTTTGGAAGATATCTTACCTGGACTTTGTTGTTCGATGCAAAAAGTAAACAGTGAGCGTCAACAGGTTTTTTTTCGTAGGAATGGAAAGGTATTAAGACATGGGTGGTATTGTCCGATGAAATGAAACGTGGTGAGATCTTTCCAATTATTTATTTGTACATTTTATTGTTATATGTATCATCACACGATACAGCAATATCCATTTGATAGCTACGTAACACTACAACCGTAAAGACTTTTTATATAGTTTTTATTTTGAAGACATCCTTAAGAATAGTTGCTAAAAGATTTTATGTTGTGTTAGTATTTATTTTACAAACCACATAAGTGTAAATGAAGTTTGAACCGGAAGCGAAACCATTTGAAGCAAATGTTACAAAATCTGTTTGGGACCCCAGAACTCTTACAACATAGCTATAAGCTATGTAATCAACAATGACCCACCCAACGTGTACCAACAACAGTGCAGTGTTGATTCTCCTTCATCAAGTGTGGTGCGCTCTAGTTAGATCATAGTTTAGGGACAAAGCAAGCGTAAAAGCGATATAGTGCAATCTGTTTTATCTGAATCTAGACCGGAACACTTCCAAGGAAGATGCTTAATTAGTTGTTAAAGCAAAGTCACGGGAAAAACTCGACGACAAAACCACTAAAAGAAACGAAACAAACCTCTATGGTTCTAGATGCAGCTGTTTAGAGCAAAAAGTGAGATTTGTTAGCGAAATCGTTAGGAAGGAAGAAAAAGTTATAGTAGGACGACTAATATTCTAGGAAAAAGAAAGAGAACGAGAAGACAAAAGCGCGCGATCACGCACAGAAGACACACACACATACACTAACACGTGTGAAAAAGTGTAGGCAAACCTTAAGATGTGAAAACAACAACAGATCTGTGATTTTATATTTTGCGGTTACATTATTTATGTATTTTTCGGGAGTTTTCAATATATTTTCTTATATACATGTGTGTTTTCATCAATAGATTATAAATTGTTTTCATTTTTTTGTTTTACATATTTATTGGACATAAGTTTAGGTAAAAGACAAAAGCCGATGCAAATGATGGACATTGTTTGATAACTCTGAAGTAGCTGAAGAAACTATATTGAATGATGATTGAAACTTGAGGAACATGTGAAAAAAATCGTACCGTGAGGTCGCCATTCACCGCTCATGCCCCATTCACCGTTCATTTTGGGTAAATCATACAAAAATGATCAAATGTTATTAAAGTATCGTAACAAAAGTGAATGTAACATGCTGTCACATCAAAAAACTTTCATTTCACCAAGTTTTTGTATGGGTGTACCTGAAATCACGTTCTCAAAAAATAGTTCTCACACTGCGCTGCAGGACAACATGGGAACTGTTCAGGGCAAACAGCAGAAGAAATATCCAACAGGTGAAACCCGTTGAAGATTCCATTTTGACAAAAAAGGATGAACTGAACGTCATTAATCATCAATACTTTGGTGAATAAAAGTTATTTTGTTTTTATAAATGAATAGTTTCTGTGATTCCATGAAAAAATAATCCAGTGAGCAGTGAATGGATCCATAATGAGCGGTGAATGGATGCATGAGCGGTAATAGGAGTCAAGAGATAATACATTTGAATTTTTATTTTTTCGAATGTAAACATATTTTACAATCGTTTCATATTTTTTCTATAATAACAACATAATTGTTGAGTTGTTAACGTAAATTAAAGTGCAATATTCGCAAACGTCGATTTTTAATGTCATATACTTTACGGAAATACCGTTAAATGAGCGGTGAATGGCGACCTCACGGTATTGTTTTAGAATTAGCAAACAATTTCTTCAATCTATTTGCATCGTAGTCTCTCTGAATAAAACTAATATGAATTTACAAAACATTGGCATCTACGTGATTATTAGTTGCAAGAAAACACAAGATTACCCAAAAGTATGCCAGAATACAAAAGTACTGTCGTTAGAGAATCTAAAATATTTATTTTCAAAAGACTATAGATTATATTAACAACAAACAGACTAAGGAGAAAATCTCGTAGCACTGAGTAAAACACACAACCAAATGCCTACTCTTTAAGGGAAACAAATCAAATGAGAAGGGAAAATCCATCAACATGCAACCCAAAAGGTATTTTATCGAAAACATCCAACGTAAGGAACTGTAGAAATGATAAGCTTTTAAGTGAACGACGTTGCAAATTTGTGTGTACTGTGTACCTTATTCATCAGCAAATATGTATAGATGGAGGACTTGTTGTTGAAGCCCATTCTCGAGAGGGATGGGCAAATCGAAAGATCGTAACTTACATACATACATTAGGAAGTATTTGTTTTACACTTACAACTTGTCTCGGAACTGATAATTAAGTTTGCAATCTTGTTTCGTGTAACAACAAGACAACCGTTTCGTTACTTTCCTAGTCAGAAAAAGAGCCAGATCGAAAGAGATACTAAGTGGTAAGAAATATAGATCTATTTAACCATCAAGAGAATTATATATCAGAAAACGGAAATAAACGAAATACAAATCAGAGTTAAGGAACGCTTATTAAGAAGAAGATAAATAACACATTCACTAATAGCGAACGACAAATGGTAGACACAAAGTCATAGGAACTTAAAAATAAGTGAAACACTACAAACAAACGAACCGGTATCCCATCGCGTGTTAAGTGTAGAAGTAAGTACGATGGTACGCTTTAGCCAAAGATTCGAAGTGACATTAGGTGAAGAAACAAAACACAGCAAAACGGATAAAGTTACATTTTATGCGAGACCGTCCCTTCCCTTGAAACTCGAACGATCCTTTTGATAGAAACACCCAGGTACTAGTAAAAAACATTTCACGAAAACATCAGAAGGGAACAAAAGTAAAACCAAGAAGATCATGTAACGGCGTGCCTATAAAGCGAATAGAGCGAAAAAAAGCTACAAATAACAACAAAAATGTGTTACAGTTAAGCAAGTGTGACAAGCAAACAAAGAACATAACAACAACAAACAACAACAACAATTCCTTAACGCAACAAATTAGATCTGTGATAATATCAAAGTATGCAAATGAAAACAACACAAAACGATTAACAAACCAACAAAGCAACACATACACACACGTAAACAAGCGAAAATAGCTGATTGATGATGTTGAGAGAGAGAGAGAAAGTTAGAGAGAAAGAGTAATCTTAACCAAGACACATACCAAGATTGAGAAAAGGGTGAACAATAACGTAGCACCGCGAGCGAGAAATGTGCGACAGGAAAGGGAAAACAACGCGCGAACGCGGACAAACAACAAAACTCAACAAATCGGTAATCGGATTTATTCAGTTAATCATCGGTCACCGATGCGCGATAGTTCTACTCGAACTGAGCAAAAGTAATGGAACATTCTTATATTTATATTTTACTCTGTTTGTAAGGAAGCATGATTGTTTAGTTTATTTATTTTTCTCTGGTTATGGAACACTTAGCTAATAATAATATACCAATATTATAGATGAGAGTGTATTTGATAGCGACTAGACAAAAACGTGTATGTATTTGATGTATTGAAACAAACAAAACCGACAAAAAAAAAGATAAACGTAATAATCAAAAGTATCAATTCAAATCACAAAAAAATGGCATGAAATGCATAATCGCTACCGAATAGATGTTAGTAGTTGCTAACCTTGTTAATACTTTAGTGCCGCAAGCAAGCAGCAGTTTATCGACCTAGATGTGTGTAGGTTTCCCTTCTGTTTGATGAAACTGATCTTATTTTACAAAAATATATATGTTCAATACTAATGAACAAGCCGTTCAGTTGATTTAAATGACGCTTCCTAATAAAAAAAAAACAAACCAGATGCGTACAGAACGAAGAAATCTAAATCAAACAAGGGAAGCACGAGTAAGATGCCATCGTTAATTAGGAAAAACAACTGAGAAATGATGAAGAGAACATGAGAACTTTAGAGAAGAGAACCAATATCAAACCATCGAATTATATAGAGTTCTAGTGCACAATTCGACAGCACTATTTATAAATCAAGAAGACAACAGCAAAAGAGAACGTTCAAGACTTACACAATCGAGCCAGACGAGAGATGCGTTGCGTACATATAACAGTATAGAGTTGCGTAAGTGTGACGATCAACCACTTATGTTGGTGAAGATGCGTGATGACGTTGAATTTTTGGGGAAGGATACTAGATGGACACCTAGAAGAAGCGAGCAGTCAGTCGAAAAACAAGTGGTTATGTCAAGTATTTCATTGCCAGAAAGTTTTTGGGGAACTGATTTTGGTTTAAGAAATAGCCTTGAAATCTTAAAAAAAATTCCTGAAATTGCTCCTGGAGTTCTCAAGATATTTCTCTTCCGGAGTCTCCTACGAATTCCTTGAAATCCCACCCAAATTTATGTAGGTTTTCTGTAGAAATTCTCGCATGAGGAACCTACATGACGAACCTGAGCAAAATCTCGTATAAATATAAATTCCTACAGTATGTATATTTTTCGAAATTTCTTCAAGAGTATTTTTCAAGAATATGTTCAACAAGCTTCTGGCAGAAGTTCTGAAGTTCTTCTAGAAAATCGTTCAGCAGAAATTCTTCAAGTCATTCATTCAACGAGGTTGTCCAGAACTCCTCTTGGAGTTGATTCAGATATTTGTAACCAGTGGTGTGACGGAACGTGGAGAAGGCGAATGAATCACGAGCTGCATCAGAACTGCTGTCCCAACTAACATTTATTGTAAATGTAAACATCAACAAAGCGTCCTCAATACGGCTTGATGCTGAGTTACCGTGTTGTACATATGGACGGAAGCTTCTATGCAAGCCCTATACCAATGAATCTGGCGAACTTAATCCACTTGTACATGTTGTGCGATCAGCTTCTATGCCACCTATTCATAGCTCTTTTCTCGGCTCCTATGTAACCACTAACGGAATAACCTCTTGAGAAGGCGCTTTTTCAGCCTTTTCACAGTTGTTAAATAATAGTTATACGGCATCCCCAAATTAATCGATTTAATATAATTAGGTTATGGATACCGTGACGTAATACATGTGGAACTGGAATTAACGCTTTTAAAATTGAATAATTACAGTACTTGCCTCTACTTGCAATAGAACTCCTGATCTTCGTATCCACTGGTCCCGATGATGTCCTCGCTGCCACACTGCTATATAAAAATAGCATAGAAAATAGCCCGTTTTGTTTTACTCCAGACAAGGCTTCATAATTGTGCCACAAGAAACCTTACCTAACTTCATCTTGTTGCAAAAGCTTGTGAAACGTCAAACGCAATGTTTACATTGAAGAAGCTGTGTGGTTGCGTGAACAGGTTTTCCGTCACAGCTTCTAGCTGAAAGAGTGTTCTTTAAACAACTACTAAGCGCTGCTGTTTTGTGTATTTGGCAACATTACAAAATGTACTGTATAAAAGCAGCTGTTTTGTTGGCTGAGACACTTACTGCAAATCTTCCGGAGTTGGATTAAAGTGCAATAAAAGCAACCGAAATAATGTCATAACACAGAGATAGATAGCTGTAAAGTATTTGTGTAGTAGCTATATATCGCGCTCGAAGTTTGTTTTAACAATAATGTTTACATCCGACAAGCCGTGTTGGTATTCCAACAGTTTCTTTATTACAGCTTCTAGCTGTAATGATATCGCATAACGGCCTTCAAAGCGCTTCTGGTTTGTGGATTTGTCAGTATTAGGAATTGTGCTGTATAGTAGCAGCTGTTTTGTTAGTGGATTTGTTCAAGTTTTCACATCTTCCGGGAAATCTCCTGGAGTTGGAACAGAGTGCTGTAAAGGCAGCCCCAGTGACAAGTGATTGATTTTTGAAAACCGAGTTTGGTAGCTGAATGGTGCTTGTTTTGCAGTCGTGTATTAGCTTATGGTTTATATTTGACTAGCTTCCCTTTTACGCAGCTTTGACTGCTTCAATTCGATGGTTACACAACAGAAAGCGAATGACTGAAGCTTATACCACTGAAAATGTTAGTTGGGGTTAATAGAACAAGCCATCGTCGACACCGCGAACGTCGGGAGGTTACGGTGGGCGGGCCACGTCACCAGGATGTCGGATAACAACCCGGTAAAAATGGTTCTTGAGGGCTATTTGGCCGGTACAAGACGACGTTTTGCGTAGCGAGCGAGATGGATCGACCAAGTGGAGAACGATCTGCGGACCCTTCGTAGAGTGCGTGACTGGAGACACACAGCTATGGACTGAGTCGAATGGAGACGATTCCTACGTACAGCAGAGGGCATACAAGCCATAGTCTGTGTTGAAATGTCCAAGTTTTGTGACATTATCGTGATTGTGTGTTCCATTGTGCCTTTATGTTTTATCGAGGAAGTCCCTCAAAGCCTATAACTAATCTGTACGATATCCTGACGAATAGTACCGCTATTCACCACCAGACGTCGCAGAAGGATACAATGGGCAGCCATTTTGAGTGGCATAAAGCAGACCATAAAGGGGATAATAGTGAAATAAGAAGGGTGGATTCCAAAACGGTCGGAGCCCCAGATAATGGATCGCCATTAATCGAGCAGCTCCTTTTGAATGTAAAAATATACAAAAAGCAGCTCCTTTCAAAATTCAACGAAAGCCACAGTTTAGCTAGCTGAGGAAAAGCTAAACATAATCGGTAAACATACATTACACGAGTTTGGTCTGTAAATGGAGTTGATTCTGGAAGGAGAGCATTGATTACAGCCAAAGTTATGACATCCAGCTGAGGCCCAGCGTAATTCTGATCAGGTTGGTCATTTTCACCCTTCTAAGCCTCAGGATCACTGTAGGTACCACTAAAGTACCCGCTGAGCATTCATTCTAGTTTGCCGGATGAACGCCTTAGCTCTATGGACACCGCGATGGCTCAAACGTCCGAAAAGCGTCGCTCCATAGACCATCACCGGCCAATTAGACGCCACGTAACCAATGGATAGATGTGCGGCGTTTTTGAAGTAGGATCTTGAGTTCGCGTAAACGGTCATCCAACTCAATGAAGTAACGAGAAGAGAAGGTCTCTAAATAAGTGACGAAGCAGTTAGTAACGCACAGTGGTCCAGATTTAAAAATACTTGGCAAAAGTTACCAAATCATAGTAGTCTGCTTGTTCTTGCTTGTATTCGTATTCCAACTGTTACTATTAACACAGCAGGCATTCGCCCTAGCATTCGCCCCACCCTGCGTACGCCCTTGGCGACCAGCCACTGTTATTTTTACTCAACCATTATGTTCAAAAGCCAAATCTCAATTCATACAGACGTGTTTCTAAATAAACTGTTTTCGTCTGGCAACCTCGTCGTCATAAGGTTATGGGTAGCAACGCGCAAGAATCGGCACACGGAATACCACAATTCGATGGTGGATCAAGATTCCAGAACTGGAGCTACAGAGTGCAGATGTTCCTGGATTCTACTGGTGGTGTGTTGAAGACTCTCACGTATAACCTTCCAGCGGTTGAATCTGATTCAACGATGTCGACGAAGCATGTCGCAAAGCCAACGCCCATATTGTTAGTTGCTTGGCCAACAAGGTATTGGAGGTTGTACGCTATTAGAGTCCCGGTCATGTGGAAGGCGCTTAAAACACTTGAGCTGCTTGAACTTGAGCTTGATTGACCGCTCGCAGTATTGCCACATAAGCTACACTCACACAAGGAACCAACGAGGTAGCTGCTTGGGACTAACAGGCATCTTGAGTGTGTTCAGCATTGATGGTATTTTATTTTTAGGCGAGAATGGCGCCTTCTGCGTCAGGTTGCAGGTCAAGATTTTTTTTAAATATATCTGTAGTAACGAGATTTTTAGCCCTAGGCTAGTTCAAGAAGAGTAAGGGGAGTGAAATGATTATTGCAATCGCTTGCTGTCCACAGGCCGTTGAGTCCTCTGCGCCTGTACAAGGCCATGCGAATGTTAGAGTGTTGATGGGAAATGTTTATTTTTGGCACAGGGTTACCGCATTGCTGTATGGATGCCAGGCGTAAAGCAATATATTGTGTGTAGATTACTGTGAAGCGGCACAGTTTGCTTGGCTTGGTTACATAACTTGTAGGCGTTATATGATAGATTGACAATGTTTTGTATTAAAAAATTGATAGGAAAAGAAACGGCTTTTTCAATCCGTTTCTAGTTCTACCGATGGCTACGAACGTCCAAGTATACATGAGATGTATATGTAGAAAAGATAGAAAAGTAGATATGAAGCTACAAAGTAGGAGAAAAGGAACGAGCATGGGTTTGAACCCAGGACTTTTTGCATACGGTAGCCACGGTAGAAACGGTAGCCACTAGACCACCAAGCCCGTCTGTGCTTGAAAACACGTTCGTTAATAGTAGTTTACGCAACAAGGTGCAGAATGAAGATTTTTACAGCACGAGTCGTACATTTGTCCAACGAGGCTTGCCGAGTTGGATAATTACGAAGATTGCTGTAAAAATCGAGTTCTGCGCCGAGTTTTGCACGTTTTTTGCAATTTCATAAATTACCACTTGAGGATAGTTTTTAACAAAACATTTTCATCAAACTGCAAACTGATGTTCATACCCATGATTAAGAAAGTCTGATCGTAGCAGGTTATACTGTGCAGTTGTCACAAGTTTACAAATCTGCATCCAGATAGCATCAAGTTGATCAAAATTTAAAACAGTGCTGTAATGGATCATTACGCAACGCAAATCAGTGCTGTAATGAACCATTACAGCACTGCTAATTTGGTGTGGGAAAGTAGGCCTTTTCCTGACAGCTTTGCGTGAGGTAAAACAGCCTATTACGATGAGAAATTGCAAAAAAAAAATTTATCTGCACCAAGATCGGCACTCATAATCTATTCCGGAATCAGTTGAGCCGCTTGAAGCTGGAAGAAGGGAAGTTCATGCGAGCTCATCTGATGGAGTTTGCGGATCTTATCCGAGAACAGACAATTCTGACAAGTTTTCGTGACAGATCGGTTGAACAAGATGACAAGTACGAGCAAGGTAACCTCTGATAACCTTCAAACTTGATCTTGTCTGTGACCATCATCCTCATCGGTGTGGCTAGGAACGAAGAGACGTTGGAAGCGAAGGTCACCGGATGTAGCAACCACTTTGCATGGAGGACGTTCTACTGGTATCGATAACCTCAGGTTGATCAAAAAGCTTGCCAGAGCAGGTGATGACCATACGCACTGCACCGTAATATACCTGCTAAGCGTAAGATTGAAGTATGAAGCGATGGCGTCTAGTACATTCGGATTGAAGATATCGAAGCTCAAGCAAGGACATAAGTATTTGTCGAATGCTCGAAAGCAACACTATATACGAAATGGGATTTAAGTCCAGATCACCGTGGCGATGCTGTTTGATTCCAAGGTTTGATCCATGTGATCGGAAGCAGCGTTGACGGCAGTCTGTTTGATTGAGCGAAGTCGAACGACGGTGCTTCCGAAGTCGTTAGTCCATCCGTTGAAAAGCTTAGAATTTCCTGCTGCAAAGCGTTCGTTTGCCTGAATTCCAAGTCAACGCAGAGGAAAACTGCATCCCAGAGATCGTTATGATTGGATATTCTGCGCATGGTTACCGATTGTGGGACAAGATTTCAAGACCAGTACTTATCACTCGTGACGTCAAATTCGATGAATCGTGTTACCGGTACAAGGTGGACTCTAAGAAACTGCTGATGTTCCTCCAGAGATTCTACCACGCGACACGTGGTGAACATTACAAGAGGGGGAAAGCTCCCAGGCTATTCAGATCAAGATGTTGACGAACCGGAGAGGTAGATGAAAAAAAATCCTGGTATAAAAAGTTTGAAATCACCGATGATTAAGAAAAGGTCCAAGCTGAAGATTCTTACGAACACGAAGAAAACGAACCAACGCTAGGCGCACTCCTTTTGTAATCAAAACTGCACGAGCCGGAAAGGAATGTCGTGGTGAGACGTAGTGACGGTAGCGCAAGCTCTCGGATAAGTTTCTGAATTCATGCACCGAATATAAAGCAACTTCTGTTGCTTCAGATCGTTCTGAATGCTATTCCGACTTCCTATCGAGCCACGACTGTGAACAGTGGCTACGTTCTGTGAAGGTCAGTGAAGGACGAAATGAAATCCACGGATGCAAAGATGGAAGATTATCTCCTATTTCCGACATGACTGATTGTGGAGAAGCCAACCATTTCCTGGGCACGAAGCTGGATTACAAAAGGCAGTCTGATGTCCTCAGATTTTGACAGAATGCATAGGTCGACAAGATTCTCCAACGCTTTGAGATGATTGACTGCAAGTTGCTACGAAAACATCAACGGCGACAGGTTTGCAACATGTTTGTTGAATAGAAGTCTGACAAGTGCCTGGAAAGACCAAGATGGAACTATGAACAAATCAGAAGCCAAATTTTTCGAAGCTGCAAGTATTTGGAAAATTGAGCGGATTCTGCCTCAGGTGCGGAAGAAATTAGGTTTATAATATTTACACAACCTGTGGAATATGTCAAGTTTAATGAAAATTGTTTTCCGTTCGATGAAGTACACGATCAGCTTTCAGAAGCACATGAATCTTGATTTTCCGAGAGGGAAGACGTTCAGCTCGTGCTGTTGAAGTCTATGGATAAGCTGGTGATGTGTGTTGTTTCTTCAACAAGTACGCCAAAGAACTGAAATGCAGCGACACACTAGCACTCCCTAAGCATTCGGAGATCATGGTTTCAATCATGATGAAGAATTTATGAGCCGCAGCGAACGCCAGCGCGGACCTCCGGGTAGGTGGAAAGACTATTTTGTTGGAAAAATCTTTTCTGGTGTACAATGTTCTTCAGATAGTACATATAGATGCTGGTTCTTCGTTCGAGGTTCGTACTAATTCAGCTTCTACGAAATTCCTATTTCCTGGATCCTTCTACTTCTCAAAGGTTCCAAGATGTTCCTGGAAGCTCTGACGGGGATCACCAGACTAAAGATATTAATGAAGAACTGATGTCACTGAGAGTAAATAAGGTCTGGCGGTTCGTTCCAAGCAATGTTACTCCATTGAAGTCGAAATGGATCTCCCGTGTTGAAGAGAATGCTAATGGAAAACCCGTAAATTACACAGCCGGTGTAGTCGTAAAAGCAGTGGACGCAGGTAAAGTTGGCAACCATCCGCACAGTATTGGTGGTAGTGTTTTATAGGAAGTTCCACATCCAGACCAGCAAAAAGCAGCCAACTGTTGCATCATCATCAAGACAGAGTATAAAGCTTCGAGTGTTGCTACGTATGAAGGCTTGTGGCTGAAAGATAATTTGGAAAGTTGGAAAGTGCTGTAGAACACTCTTTTGTAATTTTGGATGACAACCAAGCGTGTATTGCAATGTCGAAAAATACCAAATGCAAACATGTCAAACAGGATGATATGAAAAATCCGTTCCTGCAGAGATAATGTCAACAATGGCACACTGAAGGTTGCACCTATTGGGACTACTGATCAAATATTCCTGGATATCAGACAAGGTGTATGAGATAAACCTCGTTTTTACTGTTTGCACCACAAGTCAGAAACAATAGGCTGCAAAATCTGCCTATAAAATTGTCGTAGGATATAACAATTCAGCTCTGGAGACTCCAGCAAAGCTTTACTATATGAAATATTTGACAAATCCACTTGTTCTGAAAGAACAAGAGCAAGACTAATAACGGATAGAATAATTAGAACAGCATTCATCGTGACGAAGAAACGTAACAAAACTCAAACCAACCACGTGCAAAATGATAACATCTGTGATAAAGGATTAAAACAAATAAGATTACCCAAAACGAAACAAAAAACAATGTAACGATAAGAAGCGAAATACAATTAAAACATAGCAAACAAGAAAAGCAAATCCATGAAGAAACTCAACAACTCAAGCAAAACAAACGGAAACTTTTTTTACTACCAATAAAAACCAGAACCGAGAATACATAACAATAATAGGCAAATGGCGCAAATCTGCACCTTCATACTGCAAACTGGGAGGGTAACACGTAAAGGAAAAACAAATACTAGAAAATATTCCATCGTCGAAAACTAGTGAGAGTTAAACGTAAGCGATAACAACCAATTACCAAAAAGTGGACTGCTCTAGTGATGTAATGATTAACAACAACAGCAACAAGCATACAACAAACGAAAACGTTCTAAACGAGAAACAACAGCCTCGTAATAAGAAATAACTTTATAACATCTCATTGTTCTAAAACAGAAGGAAACTGAGAGATGAAATAATAAACACGGAGATCGATAGGGATGATGCAAATGAAATCGTTTTTCTCTGTACGAGTTGATTTTTTTTCTACTATTGTATTACTTTTTATACTCGAACGTAGAGGACAATGGAAAATCAACCAAAAATCATGTGCAACCGTTTTTTGAACACACCCACACAGCTATTTAATATTAATGATAAAAGACAGCGAATCTAGCCAAATTTGACGGAGTCTGGAGCTGGAAGGCAGCGACTCCTTTTGTGGTGCTAGTGAATCCACCTTCCGCGGAATGCACCTTTTTGTCCTAAAAAAACACACACACTCACAAACACAATGTATTGATTGTATGCTGAAAGCAAACCAAACAAAACAAACAAAACAAATCTCGTTGCAATTACTGATAAACATAATCGAATACTGGAAAAAATGAAGAAAAATAGAGAGCAAATGTAAAAAAAAAATCTTAAAAGAGCACCATGATAGGCATATTTGAGAATAGATTTTCCGGAATAAAACTTTGCTATAATCCGACAAATGAAAGCATCATACCCACACTGGAAATAACACGGGAATTTCTCAATCCAAAGAACAGCAAAAGAAAGCCTTTCCACAGTTTTTGTTTTGTTTCACTTTTTCACTTTTTATTTCCTTTTATGCGTCTTTTCCGGTTTTTTAGTTTTAGTTTATCTCTGGTTTCTTCATCAGTGTATATAAATTAAAATAAATACATTCTTTCATATATAATAACACATTGAATCAACTTTCTTCTTCTGGGTTTTTTTTTCTTTCCTTCTTTTGTTTCATCTGTTTCTTTTTTTTAATGCGTTTCCGCTTGACTTAGATTTTCGTGCCTTTTCTTCGCATGGCAACCTTTCGCTTGTTTTGTTTTTATTTCCTTGATTTCTTGAAATAGAGACAACAAACAAAAAATTCTACGTAAGAAATCATTCTACTGTATTTAGCCTTTGCCACTTCCGATCAACTGTTTTGGTTTTGGGTTTAGCATTCTTCGTTTCTTATCATGTTCATGATTCTTAGGATACTGCTCTCTTCGTGTCTTTGTGTCCGGATGTGTCACAGTTTAGGTTGTGGGTTATTTTAAGTGTTTTTTTTTGTTTTGTTATATTTTTGTGTTCTACCAGATCTTTTGAAAAGATTTTTGTAAATCGTAGCTACTACTGTTGGCAGAAATAGGGGGTTTTTGCACTGCGTTGTAGTTAGTTGTTTCGAACAAATGTTTTTTTAGAATAAATACGAACATGTGGCGACTCCGAAAGTGGTTATGAAGCATATAAAATGTACTAATATACTTTCACAAATGAAATGTTCATGCAACAATTTCACCGACATTAACGATTTCAGTAATTATATGTTCAAGAACGTTAATTGTTAGCATAATAAACTTTGTTACAATGTTTGCAACAATGAGACATAAACTCCCACACTTTTATATGCAGCATTGATTAACTCATGCTTCCCACTATTTTCCCAAAAATATTTCTGCAAATTTTCAGAATCATTTCTCAGAAAACTCACGGATGAAATTCAAGCAGAATCACTGAACAAATTGGCGGAGCAGTGTCGGGACTCCCGACTCGGGAGAAACTTCTGGATGAACAGCTGAATGCCTTCGTGAAGGAAATCCTCAAGGATTCTTTGAGAAAACAAGTTTTAGATGAAGAGAAATCCCAGGAAGAATATCTGAAGAAATCCCAAAAGGAATCTCGGAACGATTACCTGAAGATATCTCTGGATGAATTCTTTAAAGAATCCAGTAGGATACCCGACATAAATCCTTTAAGGAGTCCCAGAGGCAATCCATGAAAAAATACTGGAGTAGTTCCTGAAAAAAAAAACTCAGGAAGGAATTCAGAGAAAAAGCCCTGAAGTAATCCCAAAATGCTTCCTGGAGAAATCATTAAAGGAATCTCAGAAGAATTTCCTGAAGAAAAATCTCCGGGGAAATCCGGGAAGAACCAATTGAGCAATCACAGTAGAAATATCTGAAGGAATCTCTGGAAAAATCCAGCGGAAATTTCCGAAGGAATCTTTAAATATATGTCAGGCGGAATACCTGAAAAAGTGCCGTAAGGAATCCCGGATGAAATCCCTAAAGGAATTTTGAAAAAAAAAATAAAAAAAATAACTGAAAGAATCCCGGGAAGAATTCCCTAAAGGAGTCTCGGGAGGTCTCAATGAAGAAATCCTGGGAGGAATATTTGAAGAAATCTATGAGAGAAGCACAGGAAAAATCCTCTAAAAATCATTGAGTAATCTCTGAAATCTCAAAAGCCCTAATATTCTGGAGGAATACCAAAGGAATGCCGAGAAAAATCGCCGAATGAATTCTTTAGGTATAACTGAAAGAATCCCAGGAGAAATTATTGAAGGAATCTGAAAAGAAACTAACGTAGGAATCTCGGAATGAGTCCCTAAAGAAATCCCGGGAAAAAGTCAGGAATAATTTGGAATAATCCCTGATACAATCTCGGGAATAATTCGTGAAAGAATCCCGGTAGGAATCCCTGATGGAATGCTGAAAAAAATCTATGAAGGAATCCCGGAAGAATTTGATGAAGGATTCCGGCAGGAATCAATGAAGGAATACCGAGAGAATTCTTATTCGTAACGGGTTTCCAGCAAGAATTCCTAGAGGGATTCTTGACGAAATTCTGGAGGTATTTCTGAGGGATTCCCAGAAATATTCTAATATAAAACTCGAGAAGTATCAATTAGGGAATCTTGAAAAGAATGCCAAGAACAATCCCGGAAGAAATCGCTGTAGGAAGAGGAATCCCGGGAAAATGTCAGATCAGGAGACATAAAAGAAGGAATTCCGGAAAGAATCTCTGGATCAATCCAGCGAAGAATCCCTGGTGGAATCTTTAGAGGAATTTCTGAAAAAAAAATCTTGGAAGAATCCCCATAGGAACCCCTTAATGAATCTCAGGAGAAATTCCTGAAAGAATGTTGAAAGGAGTCCCAGAAGAAATCCCCTAAAAGTAATCCAGGGAGAAATCAATGAAGGAATCAAGTCAGCTGAGTCAATTATGAGACACTGAAGAAGATTTTACAGTTGAAGTCGAAATACGTATCTGTCATAGGATGCAAATAGTTAGTTGGAATTGAATGGAACAGTACTTAACCCGATATGTATTATTTTACTTACAGATACTATACTAACACGCCTAAGTTCATCATCATCAATGAAGGAATATCGGGAGGAATCGCAAGAGAAATATCTGTAGAAATCCCGGAAATATCGCTGAGTGAGTTATGGGAGGAATCCGTAAAGGAATCCCGGAGAAAATCCTGGAAGAATCCCCAAAAGAATCCATAATTGAATCCCGCATGAAATTCCCGAAAGAATATCGGAAGCAATCTCCAAGGAATCAGTAATGGAATCTCTGGAATAATCCGTGAAAAAACCGAAAGGGATCTCGTTTGAAAGCCCTAAAGATATCTCAGGTTAAATCAAACAAAAAGTTCCCGGTAGGAATTCCTTATGGAAATCCTGGATGAATTCTTGAGAGAATCCTGAAAGAATCGCTGAAGGAATCCCGCTAAAAATCTTCAAAAGAATCTCGGGGGAAACAATTGAAAAAAAAATCCGGGAAGAATCCTTGTCGGGAACCCAGAAGATATTTTCAAAGAAATCTTGGAAGAATCACCGGAAGGAGCCCTGTAGGGATCCCGGAAGGAACCTGTGGAAGATTTCTGAAGAAGTCATTGAAAGAATCCCAGAAGAATTTCCTTTGGGAATGCCGGTAGAAGAATTCAGAGGGGAATACCGAGAGGAAACCATAGAAGAACACTTGAAGGAATTACAGGAAGAATCTTGACAGGAATACCGGGGGAATTCCAGGAGAAATCCAGGAACGAATCCCTACAGTATTCTTGGGAAGAATTATAAGATGAAATCTAGTAGAAATCCAATTATAATCATCAATATATAATCGATAAATTCATGCAGGGAGAAATCTCCAAAGAAGACCCGGGAAAAATCAATGAAGAAATCGTGGGTGGAATTCCTGTAGGTATTACTGGAAGAATGCCTGATAAAACGTAAAGAAATCGCGGGAGGAATCCCTAATGGAATTTCTGAAATAAATCATTGATGAATACTTGAAAGAATCCTAAAATAATCGCTGAAGGAATCCCGGAAAGAATCCCTCAAGGAATCCAGGGGAATCGTTGATGGAATTCCGGAAAATAATCTCTTAAAGATTCTCGGAAATCAATTGAAGAAATCCCGGGAGGAATCCTTGATGGAAACCCAGTAGAAATTTTGAAGAAATCTTGGAAGAAGTCCCTGAATGAATCCCGTGAGAAATTAAACCCGGATAGAATCCCTGGGAGAAGCCCAGTAGGCAAACTCTGGAAGATTTCTTGAGAAATCCCCGAAAGAATACCGGAAGGAATCCCGTCAGGAATTCCGGGAGGAGAATTCAGAGAATACTAGAAAAAATTTCAAGAAGAATCCTGGGGGTGGAATTTCAGGAAAAATACTGGAACGAATCCCTACAGTATTCTTGGGAGGAATTACAAGATGAAATCTGGTAGAAACCTAAGGAGAGTTATCAGGAGGAATTACTGACTATTATCGATACATTCCTGCAGGGAGGAATCCCTAAAGGAAACCCGGGAAACTCAATGAAGAAATCGTGGAGGAATTCCTGAAGGAATCCCGGGAAGTATCGCTGATGTAACGTAAAGAAATCTTGAAACAATCGCATCCCGGAAAGAATCCCTAAAGGGACCCCGGGGGGAATCGTTGATTGTATTCCCGTAAAATGCCGGAAAAAATCCTGAAATAATCTCAGGGCAAACGAAGAAATCCCGGGAATAATTCTCAATGATAACGCTGAAGATATTTTTATAGAAACCTTGGGAGAAGTTTCAGAAGGAATCCCGCGAATATCAATGAAAGAAAACCAGGGTGGAATCATTGGGTAAAGCCCGACAGGGATCCCGGAAAGAACCCCTGGAAGTTTTCTGGAGAAATCTTTGAAAGAATCCCGGAAGGAATCCCTTTGAGGATGACAGGAGGAGAATGCAGAGAGTAATGCCGAAATCTTTCAGCAACATTTGCGCCTCCTAATGTGCCAATTCTAAACTAATACCACGTAAGCATTGATCTACTGAACAACTTCTCCGAAGACATATTAGGTATGTTATTCTCAAAACATTCACTTAAAAAGTACGTCCTCTACGTTGCTCGTGCCATCGTTCCTCAAAAGGTTACGAGTGTTGAAGACTCTGACGGAGAGCTCCCCGGGCAGGTTGCTGCAGAACAAGGAAACTTTGATGGAGTTGACCGTAAAACTAGAGCTCATATTATCCGTTTGCTTGCTAATGAATTGCTGGAGCTGGAAGTGTACGCGAGAAAACCTCAGCAAAAAAAAGGTGTGGAAGGTCCTTGGAAATACCTTTACAAAGAAGTACATCGGAACTCAAAATCCTCTCATGAAGCAGTTGGATCGCTTGAAGCTGGTAAACGGGAAGTCAGTGCGAGCCCATGTGCGCTGGTATTCGAAGACCTCATCCTTGTTCCATACTGTATCAGATTCGTATGATCCGTCGGTGACTGCCCTCGAAACGCTAGCTGAGGAAGATCTTACTCTTGAAATGGTGAAGCAGCGTTTACTGGCTGAAGAGATGAAACACAGACTAAACGGTAAGGGGCTTGTTGAAGAATCAATACAGCTGCTGTTTCGGAAGCTGCGGTCAAACCCCAGCCAAGAAGCTTCATGGGAGATGTCAAGAAGCGGAAAGCGTGACCACTTTTTAAAAGATTGTCGGCAGAAACGCGATATTTTCGTAACGTGCAAGCTGAGACAGTCGATTCTCATCAACGTAACCAAACACGGTGAAAACATTGGAAGCAACGGTTGCTAAAGGTCGACTGAAGACCTCGTCAGTGAACCACAGATGTAGAGAACTGCCAATATAAGGTAAACGCGAGTCTTTACAATAACTACTTTACGGTAGTCGCCTTGCCACATTTCGTTATTTCACCGTAAGAAACCTAACCTCACGAAGTTCAAGGTACCTGAAGGTACCTCATCATGTAAAAAAAAAATACAAGAATGAATGACAATTGTGCTCATTCTACGAATGGAGTGACGTGACGCGGCAGCTCGATTCGAATATCGAGGTGAGAAATCTCGACTCGAATGAGGTGACTCTCCATTCGATTTGCACGGCGAGTCACCTCATTCGAGTCGAGAATTCTCATCTCGATGTTCGAATCGAGCTGCGTCACGTCACTCCATTCGAAGAATGAGTCATGCCTTATTCGTGTGAAGTTATGATTTGCAGTGATGATTAGGGGAAGCTAAACACTGAAAATGATAATAGGTAGCAGGTCAGCTAATGATTGCTGCAACTCAGAGTGACGCGAACAATGCGATATACCCCTACCGCTCTAGCTAGTTTACACTTACCTACCGGATAGCCGATGGTGTGAGCGTTGTTTTCATTTTAGTGTGTTCGTTCACAGAAACACAATAACCTATTGCGACCGGTGGCGGCGCGATGGTAGCAGCAAATTTTCATCATCCTACACACAACGCGTGAAATATCAACGTTCAACTACTTTAACACTGTGTTACCTTCTTTCATCCCCTTCAACACCACCATTCGCGAATCGTTTCAATAGTTTGTTGTTTACCCTAGTTTTTTTTATCTCGTCTGCTGCACACCACTAGGTAAATATCACCGATTAAAAGGAAGAAATGTGTGTATGTGTGAGTTTGGATTAATTCGTTTTTGTTTGTTTTGTCATAGCCGCTTATAGTTTGCTTGTTTGTTTGCAGCGCAGTTCTACGATGCGTTTTAAAAGTTTTTGAAAACATCCGTGTGGCCGTGTGTCATTGCTATAAGAAGAGCCGCTGCCGAGTTGTGTTTAACAAGTTTATTTTACTTTCCTCACGGATCGCTACAATAACAGTGTTGTTATTCGTTTTTTTTATCTTGCCATATTTTAGCACAGTTCACTTTTTTAAGGATAAATAATCGATAGTTTTTTTGCTACTATGTTTTTTTTGTTATACTTATGCGATTTGCATTTGTTATATAAATAAATTTTTCGTATAAATTTTCTGTAAACGGCTTGATTTTTTGGGTTCTGTGTCATGCTCTAATGAAATTGTATTTTATATATTAGGTAATATATAGTAATAGTTTGATGGTTTTACGATATAAGTTCCGTCTGTGAGTGTGCGATTCACTAGCTACTGATTCTTGGCTCGTTCTCCGTCCCCCCCCGTCCCATTTCGGCTTCTTGTTGGCAAACTAGGATGTCTCAATGTTCTGCCTCAACTGTTTCCGGCTAGCAGTTAGATAATTCAAGTAGAGTAGTGTGGGCGGCAGTTTTACTTCCATCTCTTTTTTACGCTTCCTCCGTTTCCTCCTTATCCACCTATTCAACAATCCAATCTAGCAACTGGTATTCCGCTTCTTGCTTACTTTCTTTTCTTTTTTGTTTGTTGATCACTGTTTCAGAAGTTTTTTTTTGTGCTTGTTTTGCTCTTCGCGTTGTCTTCTTTTCGTCTTCATCCCGCGTTTAAAAATTATTTTAGAAATAATCCGCATAGCGTTGATTGAATCACTGGTAGAGCGTTTGCTACTTTTATGTTTTTTTTTGTTTTGTTTTATTCACTCTGATTTTTTGTTGCTTTAAGTTTTAGGTTTCTATCAGTTATTAACTGGTATCATATTTTTTTATTTTATTTTTTCTCTAGTGTTGCTTTCACTGTTTATGTAATGTGGTAATCATAATCATACATATGTATATATTAATAATTTTTATCGGTAATAAAATAAATGGCATTTTCTCTCCACGGGCGATTGTTCTTGTTCTCGCTAGATCCTCCTTCTTCTCTTCTCCCGCGGTAACCATTTCTTAGGACTTTCCGAGTCTTTAGAAAAACGACTTCACGTTCTCCATCCGGCTTCAGATGACTTCCGTCGGACGGGAAATGGTCCTAACAACCGCCGCAGATACGCGTTTTTTTTGGTTGTGTTTTCGTTTTTTTGTTTGTCTATGGTTGTGTGAGTGATTCTAATCCATCCATGGTGTGATTAGCGTTTCTTAAATAGTGCAGTTTCTTTAGTTTTAATATTCGTATGCTATACTTGTTGCTTAGAGTGCTGTCTGCTTTCTCCATACTTACGGAATATTAGCAAGCTTTTTATCTTGGCGCCTTGTTGCCCTTGTAGCCACCGCTGTGCTGAGGTCGTGGTGTGAACTGTCGTGATGCTGTTTGTGAAGAAGTAAACAAAATACATTGTTAAAATTCAAAACTATTCTGACGCAAAGGAGGCTTAACTATTACCTGGCATCACCATGTTCATGGCCGGATAGACTCCAGCGATTGGACGTATGTCATTAGGAGGCGACCGGCGACTCGGAGGCAACGCCAAGGAGGGCTGTGAAAATGAAGATATTGTATTATTTATTTTCCTAATCTTGCTAACGAAGTTTATTTATTGCAGGAGGATGGAATTGGCCTTAGATCTCCAAGCTGCGTGGGACACATGGATTGTGGTATATGAAGTATCTAAAGTGAGTAGTTTTCAATCATTATAAGGTGAGGATATAATGAACCTACATCTCGAATTTTCAAGAGCACAAATCTGAAGAACGAACTGCGTTGAAAAGTTGATCGATCAGTCACCACGAACAGTGGATAGATCTATCAGTTTTCCAGCGCAAATCGTTATCTGTTTCTACAAATTTGTGCTCAAATCGAGGCAATTGTTCAGTTTGGTGAGTGTTGTTGTGACGGATGGTTCGTGTTTGGATCCAGCTGTAAGTGTTTGATGCACCATACGATAAAAAGGTAGCTGCTCGGATACTGCAGTACGGTTGGATAAAAAAAAACAATGCCTCGGAAGTGCCAGCGAAGTTGCCGGTATCCTGGACAGAAGAGATACGAATCCACTGGAGCAGATTTTTGTAGCACAGGAAAGCTTGGATAGGAACGATATGCAGAGGTTTTATTCAACTGCCTATAGTATGCGGCAGAAGCCTGCGCCATTGCCCATCATATGCATTAACCGGGAAAGTAATTTGCTGACTGGTGGCAACCAGGTGGAAGATTTGTTGAATGGTAACAGCGAAAGAGATGACGGTCAAGTATACTATAGTGGAAGCATCAACACTGGATGAGGTTAACCTTCCGTAACTCGCGCGGTTGACTACCTGCGTCAGCACCACGCTAATGCTGAGTACAAAAACCGAGATTTTTTCAACGTGTTGTACAGAATACAACAGCGCGATCGCTCGTGGGTTAAGAAGGCTTAAGGGCCTAAAACAACAAGGCTGCTGGGAAGGACGAAATCCCGTTCGTACATCATCACTACATAAATCAATCCGCCAAATTCATATAACTTTATGGGAGTTTAAACAATTGCCTGACATGCCCAATCTACAAGCAAGGGCACAGTACTAAACTAAGAAACAGACTTTGTCCCAGTGAGTACGTTACGCCAAGAAGAGAGAAGACGAATATCAGAAGCTAAAGACACTTAACAGCTACACACAAGATACTCACATGCGTAAAGTAGGTCTGCCCGATCTTGACGTAGGACATCCCGGTGGCATTCAGCGGAATCAGCTGCGAGTGGTGGTACGGCTCGATGGCTGCCGCAGCGCACGCGGCCGCTGCAACTGCCGCCGCCGACTGGATGGTGGCACTGGATGACATGGCTGCACCACCAGCTGAAGCGTTGACATTGGCACCACCGGCACCGCCGCCGCCACCGCCATTGTTGCTACCAACGCTACCGCCCCGCTGTTGGCTGTGATGGTAGTAGGCCGGTTGTTGCTGCTGCTGCTGTGGCGGATAGTATGCATGGTGCGACCCGGCAGCACTGCCGCTGGTACCGTGCCCGAAGGGATGGTGCGACTGCGACTGCGGATGGTGGTGATGGTGATGCTGCGACGGGTGATGCTCGTGCACCGATGACGATGTAATACTGTTTGGTGAGTTGTTACTTTCCGTTGAGTTTGTGCTCGGCGTATTTCTACTGTTTACGTTAAAATTGTTGTTGTAGCTTCGCTTTAAGTCTAGATTGGGTGGCTTTGATGAACGGTTGATGCGTGTCTTATCGCTAGGGTTGGTATTACTGCTAGTGCTATTGTTATTGTTGTTTGGTAATGTTGGTATCAGTGGCGGCTTGGTCACGGTTGTCTGGCCCTCCGATCGGCCCTTCGGGGGCTGTCCCAGCATCAGTGGGCCACCGGTGTTAGAATTTTGATTGTTCCCTGTATTGTTCGAGTTTGTGTAGCTCTTGGGACCGCCGTTGGTTCCAGAATTGCCTTGGTTCTGGTAGTTGCTGGCACCGCTTCCACCGCCACCCACGCTGTTGGGCGTCATTTGGCGACTGTTATTATTGTTGCTGTAGTTGAAATAGTTGCCGCTATTTGCATTCGAGCGCTTTCCTTGATAACCGCCGCTGGATCCGCTGCTTTTGCGATCTTCGTATGAATGGCTAGGGTTATAGTGATGATGACCAGCACCAGCACCACTTCCGCCACCGGAAGCGGACCCCATTTGAGGGTTGTAGCCATTGGGAAGAATGGGAGGAGTGGCAAAGAGCGGTGGATTCTTGCCATGGGGAGGTAACGAGAGAGGCAATGACAAGGGCGTGCTTGGCGTAGACTGAGGCGTTTGGGCATTGTTCTGACTAGGGTTCGAGTAGATGTTGCTGGCCGATCCATTACTGGAGGGCAGCGAGTCCATGTTGGTGCCCTGGTTGGACTGAGAATGTGGATGATGATGGTAACCGATGGCAGCAGCTGCAGTGGCAGTGGGAAGTACTGAGTTGACGATTGTCCCGCCACCACCTGCGCCTGCCGACGGGTGATGAGGGTGCGGATTCATAGGACCAGTAAATGGAAGCATGTTGGAGTAGATAGGCTGAGGAATTGCGTACATGGGGCCGGCGTTCGGATCGGGCAACGGCATCGGTATGTTGGTAGCGAATGGAGAAATCGGTACCGGTGTTACGGATGCGCTCTGCCCTTGATTCTGGGACTGTTGGCCGTGATTGGGGGGCGTGGTGTTCCGTTTTCCATGCATGGAAGTTGCTGACATCATGCTGCTATTCGTCGGCGTCTGCGGAGGAGGCATGATGATCGGCGTGCTTCCCGCAGAGGGAACCGGCGTTTGAGGGACGTAATAGGTGATCGGTTGATTCCAGTAGTTTTGATAAGCTGTACCTGGGAGTAGGACAAGAGACATGTGAATCCTGTGTTTCAATACAAAGCATCGTTCAATCGTAGATACTTACTGTTGAAGGGATAGCCAATACCAATAGGATACCCGATTGGATACTGTGGAAGAGGACCGGCCGAAGCTGCGGCGGCAGCAGCGGCTGTTGCTTGGGCCGCAGTTGGGAATTGTTCCGACGAGTACATGACCGCCGTAGGATTCTGGTAGAGGGGGGCGCCGCTGTAAGCCGCCGTTGGAGTGTACGCTATCGGTAATACTGTAGACGCCGCGCCGGCAGCGGCCGCAGCTGCTTGGTACACCGGTGTACCGGCAGCGGTGCACATGCTCGGATCACGCTGCTGATCGTAGACAGGAACAAAATATCCGGACATCTCCGGATCCATTGCCGAAGGATATGTATAAACTAGTGGTGAAGGTACAGCGTAGATAGTGCCGTCCGGCTATGAAAGAAAATAGAGTATGGTGAAGAACCTAAGCCAGATTATACCAGAATGTCTCTTACCGCTGTCTGATATGTCGTCGACATTCCCGGCGCTCCGGAAGCGTAAACGGTAGTGCCGACGCCGCCCGGAGTGCCGCTACCGTTCTCGTAGTTGACCGTGTACGCGCTGTTGGGTGTCGCCGAGTTGGAGTAACTTACCAAAGGAACTGTCTGTACCGCGTTCATCTTGCCGCCCGTTTCGTCTTTTTTGTCCGCCTCCTGGGAGTGCTCGCTGTTGGCATCGTTGGCATCGTCGCTGGCTAGGCCGTGCTGTTGATGCTCCGGTTGGTTATCGTGTTTGACACTACTAGTATCACTGTTTACCGCTACTACCATCAGGGTGCCGCAACCTGTTTCAGGATCGCCCACCAATGGAGTAACGGCTTCCGATAATGCACCATGCTCATGGTTGGCGTTGAGCTGAATCTAGTGAAGAATGAGAGGAGAATTGCAGAGTGTTCAGTGGGGTGGTTCATCTTTAGACTCCGTATCATTGCAATGGTGTATAGATCTACATCGAAGATCGGACTTTGGCCATTATAAGTCCACAACGAACCTAGACCTTAGCGGTTCATCAAACTCTTTAGAGGTTGTAAAGCAGTTAACCTTCCGGTAGTTGCGTGGTTGGCTACTACCTGCAGCACTACGCTAATGCGGAGTACAAAAAGCGAGATATTTTCAACGTGTTGTACAAAATACAACAGCGCGATCGCTCGAGGTTTAAAGCTATAAACGTACCTCATTCAGCTCCAAGGGCTGCAGTTCGCTGGCCTGCAGCATTGGACTGGTTGCTTGGTGTTTCTGCAGCTTAAGTGTACCAAGCTCATTGGTAGTTTGTGAGATTTCCTCGCATAGACTAGAATCTGTAAAATTAAAAGTGCGGTAAATTAACCAGGAAGAACTTTAGGACCATTGAGCCAACCCTACCGTCAATATCGTGACTATCTTTAGTGGTAATCTTAATCGTGCTCGTAGAGCCATCGTAGATGAGTTCACTGCCGATCTCCTCGGCAATGGTGGTAGTGGCGTTGTTGTTGATGGTGGTCTGTTGACCGCAGTCATTTTTGTTGCCCAGCGGCAGATCAATGGAGCTTTCGAGCGAACTGCTACTGTTGAGATTGTTCCGGCTGCTGAAGGACTTCTGCTTTTCGAACTTCTTCTTCTGCACCCTGGGTACGCTACCGGGAAGGTTCGCCGTGGCCGGGAGGTTCGACGGGTCGAAGTGGTAAATGGAGCTGGAATTGTTTGGAAAAATCAAAGTTAGATATAGCTCGACTTGCTGATTGAGTGATCTTACCCATCCTGATTGACGATCGGTTGCAGCGTCTGCGGATCGATCAGTACACTTCCCTTCGGTACGCTGGCCATGTCGGTGACCGCCCAGACAACGCCGCACGTCGAAGAGGGTGATTGAATGCAAGGTTCCGGCGTGTGATCGCCGCTTCCGTAACCGGTTGGCGATGGCGTTACCGAGTCGGATCGAATCGATTGAGTTTTGTAGCTGAAAGTGAAGTACGATCTATTGAGTACGAAAGGGTTTGACCGTCGGCCTTTCGGCACTTCGAAGCCGGGAACTTACCCACTGCTGGAGGGAGACAGCCGCCATGGAGTATTTGTACTGGCGTTGGAGTCCTGCTTGGTGAATAGTCGTCCGCTGGCACTCTTGGTAGACGTTATGGAGTCGCCTCGCAGTAGCGGAGCATTTTGCGATGAACCTCCATAGCCACCGAAGCTGTGCGACTTGGACACACACGGTCGCTCGTCCGATCGTCCTTCAATTGACTGAAAGCGAGAAAGCTGATTCGGTGAATTCGATACCGCAACATTTCTTCTAAAACTTACCACTGATTGTACTTTAAGCAGGCGATTGTTTTGAAGCTTAGGTCGACCGTTTGGTGGTTCGGGGTTATCAGTCGACATCCACTGCCAGTGTTCTTCGGAACTGCCATCCTGTAAAGGTAAAGCACATCAGTTTTAACTGACCTGGGTTCATGAAGATCTTCCAACGCACCTCGCGATTCTTGAAGATTCTCCTCTTGACCTTGTCGTATTCCTCCTCCCGTTCCTCGAAGCTCTTTGCCTTTCGGTCCAGTATGCCCCGATCGGGACAATGCAGCAATCCATACCGATACTCGTCGAAGCTGTGCGTGTCCCGCTTCAGTATCGACTTGCGCGGTTCTTCGGAGAAGCTCTCGTTGATCAGTGTCTTGAACCGTATCTCCGGTATTCGTGTGGCCGAAGTGACCTCGGCGATCACACTTTGCTGGGTGGCATCCACGTTGTGCTCCATACCGAAGTACGCCGCCACCCGGTGGATCAACATCCGGTTGTAGGAAGACATTGGCGGAAACTTGATCTGGCTGCGGGTACGATCCATGGCCAGGGCAAGCAGTTCCTTCTCGATCTTCATCAGCATGTTGCGATCTTTGAAGTTCTTGTTCAGCGTCTCCTTGAAAAACTGAATCAAGTTGACGCCACTTTGGTCGGTAAACTGCTCGCACGAATTGTCCCGTGAGAGAAAGCTCGAAGATCCACCACCGCCTCCTCCCATTCCTCCCCCGCAGCCACCGCTTCCGATTGAACCTCCGCCGCCATCCATGCTCGATGACGATCCGCCACTCATATTTTTGAGCCGCGGCTTGTTGCCCTTGCCTGTGACGGGAATACCATTCCCTCCACCACCTCCTCCTCCACCTGCGCCTCCGCCGCCACCACCACCGTTTCCTCCAGCACCACGGTGCTTCTTATTGTTATGAGCGCTACTATTTAGATTACCATTAGAGCTACTGTTATTTCTTATAAGGCTATCAGTAGGACTTTCACATTGTATATATCGATTTTCCTCATGTGAAAATTGTATATTAATCTGATTGTTAGAATCATTACTATTAGCACTAAAATTAACCTCACGTAAATTACGATTCTCATTATCACAATAGTTATTATTTGATGATACTGGCGACGATGATGACGTATTGTTGGGGATGATGGCAGGCGTTGAAACGGCCAGACCAGTCTTAACCGACTGATCGCCGCAGCAGTCCAGCATGAGTGGGCCGGCCTGCTGTTTCAGTTCCTTCTGCTGGTCTACCAGGTCGGCATTTTTGCCTTGTTTGTCTGAATCACTCTTAGAGTTACTATTGGTACCATTGTTTCTACCATTGCTATTCTTGCCGTTGTTACCGCCGTTGGACCCATTGGGCCCGTACGACGACTTCGGGGGTGTGAGCTTGGGAAAGTCTAGATCCAGCTGACTCTTCCCGCCTCGTTCGTCACCCCCGTAGACAACGATATTTGGCGAATTGCTGCAAGTCTGTTTGTTGCCGTAGTCATTGTTGTTGTTGTTGTTGAACAGCCGAGATTCCGATACTGGCGAGTGCGAGTTGCTACTACTGATGATACACGGTGGCTCGGACGATGTCGCGTTGATAGACAGCATGCTCTGCTGGTGCTGACTCGGAGAGCCATTACTACTGCTGTTGTTGTTCTGCTGATCTGAAGGTGATCGCGGTGTGGGCGTTCGGGGAGGGGAGGTTGACTCACGCATGGCGTGACTTCGGGTTAAATGCTTGCCTTTGCCGCCAAGAGTCTGTGAAAAGGAACGGAGAAACAGACAGAGTGCTGTTAGAGAAATCATACCCACGAGCTGTACATAAATGCTATAAAGTTCATTTAAGTTTATCCGCACTATTGTCTTTAGCATTAATACGGTGCCTCGTTTTCAAAGTTTTCTGAATCGGAAGCAGGAGAAGACTAACGCAATTCTTTTATTTAAAGAAGCGAGATCCCATACCAGATGATCCTATATGGACCATATTGTCATAATCCGTGTCATTTTGGGGGATCCTTGAAGCTAAAGATGTACATACCTAGCACAGATCTGTGTACCTAGTGAAATTTTCTATTTAAGTTTGTTACGCTATACTGCCCCCACTCGCATAACAGTCCCATTTGACTTTTCATCACTTTTGAGTTAACGTTATGAATAGTCATCATTTTTTATGTACTTCCAAAAACAATAAATAAAAAATACGAATTTTTATGTCAATGTGTGAAAAAAATACCAAGTTATGAGCGTCCCATATCAAAAGTACCCGCATAACAGTCCCATCATGGATTTTTGTGTTACGTAACACAAAACTGAGCAAGGTTGTAGTAATTGTAATATTTTTTACAGTTATATATTCATGTGCAAAGCAATCTGTGAAAGTTTCGAGATGATCGAAATATTTTTCAAATTTTGGCGATTTTTCAAAGTTTTATATGGAAACAAGTTTTCAAACTTCAAATGCCGTTTTCTCAATTCCTACTTTTTGCAAATGGGACTGTTATGCGAGTGGGGGCAGTATAAGCACTGATTAACAGTATACAAAACATAGTCACTTCCTTACATCATGAAACCAATACGGTTCTAGAAGAGGTCCTCACTATGATACTCGAACTTATCAAAACTAATCCCATCATCCAGTGGCAAGCTTGTCTCCGGCCAACTTTAAAAGCCTCTAGGAAAGACAGTTGCTCGCGAAACTTGTCATTCTGGCCGGGTTTACTGTATCAGCACAGCACTCGGCAGCTTATCGACTTCAACGTTCAACTATTGCCTTCGTCTATCTTCCGGTTAAGTAAGAGCAAAATTTAAAAAACTTTCACGTCCATCATCGTCATCATCCCTTCCCTTCTTCGTGCCATTCAAAAAGTTAGTCAACCGGCAAGTCGACCGAGTTAGTCATCATCATAGTGTAGCATTTTCTTCACCCTTTTCGCTGAAACATTTTCCTGTGCGCTTTTTGCACCGAAATAGATGCCTCTGCTGAGCGCTGTGCTGAACTCATCACTCAATCACGCAGAGCTCCTGCTTCCCGACCATAAGAATACAGGGTGTTAGGTTCCTGAGTGCAAAGTTTTTAAAGGGTGATAGAGGACCATAAATCGTGAAAAAAATTGTTCTACGCATATGGTCAAATCTCAACCGTTACGTAGTTATTGAACTCCCCATGTTTTTGACTCTTATTGCCTTAACTGGCTATAGCTTTGAAATGGTCAAACTTATCGCAGTTTTTTTACCCCTATTCGAAAGATTATTGAATTTTCTATCAAATGGCATCTTTGAATCGATTGGTTTAGCTAAATAACTAAGTTTTCTAAAGCAAAATAGCTGAAAATAGCGCGTTTTAATTTGTTTATGTCAATTATCTTTGAAACATGCGTAATGAATTAAAATTCTTTCTTTGGCAAAGTTGTGGCCCTTGTTCCACTCTACAATTCGTTCTTTGTTGCCAAACTTCTAACTCTTCTAGTTTTCTTGCAATTTTGATTTAAATGTGCGGCACAGTGCGCAAAAAGGTGCTTACCATGACGATTGCAAATTTATGATCTGAAATGCGACGTTAAAATCAAAATTTCAAGAAAACGATAAGAGATAGAAGTTTGATGTCAAAGAACGAATTGTAGAGTAAAACAGGGGCCACAACTTTGCTAAAGAAAGAATTTTAATTTATTACGCATTTTTCAAAGATAATTGACAAAAACAAATTAAAACACACAACTTTTAAGCTATTTGCTTTAGAAAACTTAGTTATTTAACTAAACCAATCGGTTGAAAGATGCCATTTGATAGAAAATTAAATAATCTTTCGAATAAAGGGTAAAAAAACTGCGATAAGTTTGACCATTTTGAAGTTATAGCCAGTTAAGGCAATAAGTGTCAAAAACATGGGGAGTTCAATAACAACGTAACGGTTGAGATTTGACCATATGCGTAGAACAATTTTTTTCACCATTTATGGTCCTCTATCACCCTTCAAAAAGTTTGCACTCAGGAACCTAACACCCTGTATAATACGATTTAATTTATTTGTTTTGAACTAATAATTTGGAAGCATAAGAGGCCTCTTTGAGTGATTTTCTTTCGAAAATTTGATTATATATGATTCAATGAACTGCAATTAGATGTTCATTATTTGTAGCATCTCTCTCTCTCTTCTTGGCGTAACGTCCTCATTGGGACAAAGCCTGCTTCTCAGCTTAGTGTTCTATGAGCACTTCCACAGTTATTAACTGAGAGCTTCCTCTGCCAATGACCATTTTGCATGCGTATATCGTGTGGCAGGCACGAAGATACTCTATGCCCAAGGAAGTCAAGGAAATTTCCTTTACGAAAAGATCCTGGACCGACCGGGAATCGAACCCGTCACCCTCAGCATGGTCATGCTGAATACCCGTGCGTTTACCGCCTCGGCTATATGGGCCCTTGTAGCATATTTATAATCAAATGTGTGACAACATGTGATACTGCTGTGGCAAGCCAGTAACCATGAAGCTATGGGTTCTCAGGGGTTTTCAGTTCGTGCAGCGCGGTGCACTTGGGACACCGCAAATATTTGATAAGTGCACCGCGACACTTAAAAACTCAGTCTTCACTTTGTACACTTTATGTAAAAATGAATTCAAAGGAGGTCCACGGCATAACCATTGAAGGTCACCAAAAGGTCGCCATGAAAATCTCCATGGTTCTTGCCGGAGTCCATTTTGTTTTAAAGACATCCGAGTATTTGTGAAGAAAAATAGAAGAAATTTCTTTATTTAAGAAAAATTTCATCAGAAAAATAAATACGATTTTCTCAGATAACAAACATGCATGCAAGGAGCTGGCAATGCATATTCAATAGCTTCTATTGTAGACTTCAGATGGATGGCTTCTGAAGTCTACAATAGAAGCTTAGTTAGTATGACCCATGAAAGGGAACTATCAATTATCTCGTAAGCTCTCTAGCAAGAATCTTACTGAAAATTGCTTATGATTTTTAAAAAAATCTTCGGATTTCTAATAAGTTTTCCAGGAAGACCGAAAGATGTCTATCAACAATTTTTGTCAGTAATACTAGTTCTAAAAAGGAGCCAACGATTTTTCATGGAATTTGGTAATGGTCTACAAACAAAATCGTCTACAAATAAAATCTTACTGGAAAAGATCATTGAGGGATAAACGCAAGTCCTTGCCGAAGGTGTCGTTAGGAATCCAATCAAAACTTACTTTTAATTTTGTTGGACTTCCACCGCGTATTTGCTCAATAGCTCACTCAGAATACCGACGGATTTTGTTTGAAAATTTCCAAGAATATTCCAACAAAAAAATCGTTACACTCGTAGTTGGCATCGATAAGAAATGTGGTAATCATAACAGTGTTGTATTTCAATGACGAGTGTATGCGGGAAGTCGTATTAGACAGAAAGCTTTATGACAGAGTTTTTCACGAACTTTAAATTGCATTCTTTGACAATGACGAGATTCACCACGAAGAATTTCTTACTCAAGAAGTGCACCGCGAGTCAAAAGGTCTGAAAATCCCTGTGTTACAGTCCAGAATACCAATCCAAAGTAACATTTTGATGGCCAATTAGTCTTGTAGCGGTTTTTTAACCCTCAAAAACCCAGGACAAACTTTTTATTTTTAATCGGCTGACACTCACGATTTGTAAAATATAAAAATAAGTGGTTTTCACTATGATCGATGGGAAGAGTTGTACTTCATGCAAGGGTAGTTGTCAAACCGGAAGTCCATGCTTGAACCTAATTTTGCACCGGAAATAATGTTCCCTACAACCAGTTCGGAAAAATTGGCCATTATTATACCAAAATGAGTTATATAAAATATTGATTATGATACTGAATTGCATAAAAACCTTTTATTTTGGTTCTATGATGGTTATAATAACCTTTTTTTTTGACTATTTGACTAAAAAAGTTACTTAGAAATGATTCAATATTTGGGCAGTTCTTAAGATTCGCCGTGGTATTTAACACCAATGCTTTAATTCCTACTTCACCACAGAGAACTACAGAGTGATCAATATGGGGCAAGCGGGGCAATGACAAAATCTTACTACCCATACGCTTCAAAACAAAGAAAATCAAAATGAAATTCCTTTAATTAAGGTGACTCCCTGTATCACTCGTATTTCACCACTTCTTTTTCGATTCTTATTTCTAACAATCATCGAGCGCAACAGTAGTGGTGTTGCCTTTTTACATTTGTTCTATAAACAAACAAACAAAAATAGCACCTCTTTGTCTCGCTTTCACCAATGTAAACATTTCAAGATTATTAATCATTTAAAAGCAATTCAAGCAGTAGACTACTCTGTTTTGCTAAATAACAATGAAACATGTCTCAATATTACGAAAAGCTCCGAATTTTATGTGTAATAAGCTAAAAATTATCGAATACTCTTATGGCGGTAAGCTCCACAGCGTGTTAGACGCCAATCTCGTATTATCCTCGATTTCCTTTAGCACCAAACGGTATTAACCTTGATTTTAATCCGAGTATTAATTTTAGTGCGCCGATTTCGGCGCACTACAACTAATCTCGGATTTGCAACTGTTGGCCTTGCAGTTGGTTGCGTATTGAATTTGACTACACGCACACTACTGCATCGTGAACCGAAATGTCAAAATAGAAGAACGGGGAAAACCTGGGAAAACAAATCGATTCTATTTTGGCAATGAAATTAATTTGTGATTCACCGCACATTTTCGGCGTTTTCTTCGAATTTTGTTTAGGATTGTTGTTTGTGATAAGGAGATTTTGCGTGCCAACGATGGTTTGTGATCCTGAGGTATGTAGCTGAAAATATATTTATTGAGGACTTCTCTTTCGCTTACAGAAAGATATTTGATAGATCTGGATTCGATGAGTGATCAGATTTGCGCCAGCCGGAACGTCGGAACCAGTTTGTCGAGACGAACGCAAATCGTGCGATTGAATGGCCGAGGTCGTAGCTTGGATCGTATTTTCATTGAAATGACCGCATACAGCAAGAGAGTAAACATAAGCAGCAGAACAAGGTCTACGTCGAATGCTCGAAGAATCCGGAAACATCCGGGCGGAGTTCCGAGAAAACATCATAGAAACGTGATGCAACATGCGTTCTCACCGTGGTCATCACCCGGGGGTACTCATTTCAACGTAGGTTCGGAATGGAGTGTGAAACGACCAGGGTTCGTGCGCTGCTGCTTATTATATATGGGAAGACTGCCAAAGCGAATCGATGGATTGCCGGTACGAGATAAGTAAAATCAGAATGTTGGTCTAGTTCACTATACACGAAAACGGAATGGAATCTTGTGCACTTCGAGAATCCTTATAAACAGATAAAAATGGGAAGACCAGTTGTAGAAAGTTATAGAGAAGTTACCTGTAGGGTTATGTGGTCTGTGTTACGATATCTTTTCAATAAAATATCATTCTCAACCATAAACATTTTACCTAAGTTCATTAGACACTTTCCGAAAAATCAAAATGTTTTGCAACTCTGCTCCAGCAATTCCACCGGGATTTTCTCCAGGAAATCCGTAAATTCCACTGGCAGATAGTTTGAGGATTTCTCTAGCAATTCCTCCGCAGTTTCCTCCAAAAAATCCTCCGGAGATTCCTCTAGGAAATCAGGAGATTCCACCAGCAGCTCCTATGGGGATTCCTTAAGCGATTCCTCCGGAGACTCCTCCAGAAGTTTCACCGGTGATTCCTTCTGGAAATCCTCCAGGAATTCCTACCGGAGATTCTTCCAGCAATCCCTCCTGGAATTGTTTCAGCAATCTCTTCGAGAACTCCTTTCGGGGATTGCTCCTGAAAATCTTCCGGGAGTTTCTCCAGGAATTTCTCTGGAGATTTCTCCAGATATTCCTTCGCGGATTTTTCTAGAAATTCCTCCGAGTATTCCTGCAAGGCTTCCTCCGGAGGTTTCTTCAGGAATTCCTCCAGGACTTCCTCTGGAGATTTCTCCACCTGGAAGTCCTGCGGGGATTCTTCCAGGAAGTGCTCCGCGGATTCCTCCAGGAAGTTCTCCGGGGATTCCTCCAGGAAGTCCTCCGGGGATTCCTCCAGGAAGTCCTCCGGGGATTCCTCCAGGAAGTCCTCCGGGGATTCCTCCAGGAAGTCCTCCGGGGATTCCTCCAGGAAGTCCTCCGGGGATTCCTCCAGGAAGTCCTCCGGGGATTCCTCCAGGAAGTCCTCCGGGGATTCCTCCAGGAAGTCCTCCGGGGATTCCTCCAGGAAGTCCTCCGGGGATTCCTCCAGGAAGTCCTCCGGGGATTCCTCCAGGAAGTCCTCCGGGGATTCCTCCAGGAAGTCCTCCGGGGATTCCTCCAGGAAGTCCTCCGGGGATTCCTCCAGGAAGTCTTCCGGGGATTCCTCCAGGAAGTCCTCCGGGGATTCCTCCAGGAAGTCCTCCGGGGATTCCTCCAGGAAGTCCTCCGGGGATTCCTCCAGGAAGTCCTCCGGGGATTCCTCCAGGAAGTCCTCCGGGGATTCCTCCAGGAAGTCCTCCGGGGATTCCTCCAGGAAGTCCTCCGGGGATTCCTCCAGGAAGTCCTCCGGGGATTCCTCCAGGAAGTCCTCCGGGGATTCCTCCAGGAAGTCCTCCGGGGATTCCTCCAGGAAGTCCTCCGGGGATTCCTCCAGGAAGTCCTCCGGGGATTCCTCCAGGAAGTCCTCCGGGGATTCCTCCAGGAAGTCCTCCGGGGATTCCTCCAGGAAGTCCTCCGGGGATTCCTCCAGGAAGTCCTCCGGGGATTCCTCCAGGAAGTCCTCCGGGGATTCCTCCAGGAAGTCCTCCGGGGATTCCTCCAGGAAGTCCTCCGGGGATTCCTCCAGGAAGTCCTCCGGGGATTCCTCCAGGAAGTCCTCCGGGGATTCCTCCAGGAAGTCCTCCGGGGATTCCTCCAGGAAGTCCTCCGGGGATTCCTCCAGGAAGTCCTCCGGGGATTCCTCCAGGAAGTCCTCCGGGGATTCCTCCAGGAAGTCCTCCGGGGATTCCTCCAGGAAGTCCTCCGGGGATTCCTCCAGGAAGTCCTCCGGGGATTCCTCCAGGAAGTCCTCCGGGGATTCCTCCAGGAAGTCCTCCGGGGATTCCTCCAGGAAGTCCTCCGGGGATTCCTCCAGGAAGTCCTCCGGGGATTCCTCCAGGAAGTCCTCCGGGGATTCCTCCAGGAAGTCCTCCGGGGATTCCTCCAGGAAGTCCTCCGGGGATTCCTCCAGGAAGTCCTCCGGGGATTCCTCCAGGAAGTCCTCCGGGGATTCCTCCAGGAAGTCCTCCGGGGATTCCTCCAGGAAGTCCTCCGGGGATTCCTCCAGGAAGTCCTCCGGGGATTCCTCCAGGAAGTCCTCCGGGGATTCCTCCAGGAAGTCCTCCGGGGATTCCTCCAGGAAGTCCTCCGGGGATTCCTCCAGGAAGTCCTCCGGGGATTCCTCCAGGAAGTCCTCCGGGGATTCCTCCAGGAAGTCCTCCGGGGATTCCTCCAGGAAGTCCTCCGGGGATTCCTCCAGGAAGTCCTCCGGGGATTCCTCCAGGAAGTCCTCCGGGGATTCCTCCAGGAAGTCCTCCGGGGATTCCTCCAGGAAGTCCTCCGGGGATTCCTCCAGGAAGTCCTCCGGGGATTCCTCCAGGAAGTCCTCCGGGGATTCCTCCAGGAAGTCCTCCGGGGATTCCTCCAGGAAGTCCTCCGGGGATTCCTCCAGGAAGTCCTCCGGGGATTCCTCCAGGAAGTCCTCCGGGGATTCCTCCAGGAAGTCCTCCGGGGATTCCTCCAGGAAGTCCTCCGGGGATTCCTCCAGGAAGTCCTCCGGGGATTCCTCCAGGAAGTCCTCCGGGGATTCCTCCAGGAAGTCCTCCGGGGATTCCTCCAGGAAGTCCTCCGGGGATTCCTCCAGGAAGTCCTCCGGGGATTCCTCCAGGAAGTCCTCCGGGGATTCCTCCAGGAAGTCCTCCGGGGATTCCTCCAGGAAGTCCTCCGGGGATTCCTCCAGGAAGTCCTCCGGGGATTCCTCCAGGAAGTCCTCCGGGGATTCCTCCAGGAAGTCCTCCGGGGATTCCTCCAGGAAGTCCTCCGGGGATTCCTCCAGGAAGTCCTCCGGGGATTCCTCCAGGAAGTCCTCCGGGGATTCCTCCAGGAAGTCCTCCGGGGATTCCTCCAGGAAGTCCTCCGGGGATTCCTCCAGGAAGTCCTCCGGGGATTCCTCCAGGAAGTCCTCCGGGGATTCCTCCAGGAAGTCCTCCGGGGATTCCTCCAGGAAGTCCTCCGGGGATTCCTCCAGGAAGTCCTCCGGGGATTCCTCCAGGAAGTCCTCCGGGGATTCCTCCAGGAAGTCCTCCGGGGATTCCTCCAGGAAGTCCTCCGGGGATTCCTCCAGGAAGTCCTCCGGGGATTCCTCCAGGAAGTCCTCCGGGGATTCCTCCAGGAAGTCCTCCGGGGATTCCTCCAGGAAGTCCTCCGGGGATTCCTCCAGGAAGTCCTCCGGGGATTCCTCCAGGAAGTCCTCCGGGGATTCCTCCAGGAAGTCCTCCGGGGATTCCTCCAGGAAGTCCTCCGGGGATTCCTCCAGGAAGTCCTCCGGGGATTCCTCCAGGAAGTCCTCCGGGGATTCCTCCAGGAAGTCCTCCGGGGATTCCTCCAGGAAGTCCTCCGGGGATTCCTCCAGGAAGTCCTCCGGGGATTCCTCCAGGAAGTCCTCCGGGGATTCCTCCAGGAAGTCCTCCGGGGATTCCTCCAGGAAGTCCTCCGGGGATTCCTCCAGGAAGTCCTCCGGGGATTCCTCCAGGAAGTCCTCCGGGGATTCCTCCAGGAAGTCCTCCGGGGATTCCTCCAGGAAGTCCTCCGGGGATTCCTCCAGGAAGTCCTCCGGGGATTCCTCCAGCAAGTCCTCCGGGGATTCCTCCAGGAAGTCCTCCTGGGATTCCTCCAGGAGATTCCTGATGGAATTCTCCGAGGATTCGTCCAGATATTCCACTGGGGATTTCTTCTCTGGGAGTCTACCAGGAATTCCTACTAAAATTTCTTCTAGAAGTTCTTCTCTGGGAATCTACCAGAAATTCCTACTAAAATTTCTTCTAGAAGTTCTCACAGATTTGATTTGGTATTCCTCCATGAGTTTATCTTGGAATTTAACGAGAAGTTCCTGCTAAGCTTCATGCAGGAATTACTTATGGGATTCCTCTAGGAAATTCCTCTTGAATTCTACCAGGATATCTTTCTGGAATATCTTTTGGAGTATCTCCAATTTTTTTTTGAAGAACTTTTCCACGAATTCCTTCTGGTAATTCTTCTGATATTTCTTTAGGTATTCCTCCAGGAACTACTTCCTGAATTCCTTCAGTAGTGTTTATGAAACTCGTCTAGGAAATCAAGCCGCACATTCTCCTGTTTGTATGAGACTTCTTCAGGATATTTTTCAGGGATTTCTCCAAAAGACAATCCTTCTGGTATTCCTCTAGGAAATCCTTCCGCGTTACCCGTATAATTGCTTTTTGGATTTGTGCAATAATTTTGTTTTAAGGATTTATTAACGAATTCCTTCATAAGTTCCATCAGGAATTATATCTGAAATTCCGGATTTCATTCTAGGATTTTTCCTGGATTGTGTCCTTCAATTACTAATTCTGGGATTTTTTTCAGGAACTATTTAAAAATTCCTTTCGGGGTTCTTCATGGTTTTTGTTTTAGATGCCGCCAGGAATTCCTTCTAAAATTCCTTCGCAACTCCCCTCCAGAACATCCTTTTGAACCTTTCATAAACCACGTAGAATATTTAAGATGGGGGTGTGTGGGGTTCTGGCTAAAGTCTACGCTTAATACAAATTTCAAAAAAATTGTGTGGTCGAAAATCTACGCGGGGGGAGGGTCTGAGATGATCAAAATTTGGTCTACGTGGTTTATGAATAGTCCCTTTTGGAGATATTTCCAAAATTTCTCGAGAAATTCCTTCGCATAACACCTGAACTGAACGTCGTATTTGGGTCGTTATAGTTTTGTTCTGTTAGTTTTCTCTCAAAGAAGGTTTATGAGGCACATTTTTTTTTGATCCCGCATTTTGAACGGGCATTCGAACTTCAAAAAGCACGGGCATTTGTACGTCAAAAAGCAGTAGGTAAGACTAAGTTGACCGGGAACAGCTGATTTCTAGTAAAGTTCTTGGAGGCATTGCTGCGAAAATGCCTGGGAAAATTCCTGCAAGAATTTTCTAGGAAAACTTCTGGAAAAATCCAAGGTAAATTTCTGAAAAAAATTCTATTAAAATGTGCAATGAAAATCTTGGGAAAACTCCTGAAGGAATTCATAAGGTATTTCAAGAGGAATTACTGGAGAATTGTTTGAAGAAGATTCTGGAGGAATTCCTGTGAAAATTCTCTGGGAAAATTTCTGAAGAAATTCCAGAGGAAATTTCTAAAAGAATTCCTGGGGAAATCATTGAAAAGAAAATAAGGGGAAGGAAACTTTTTCTAATGGGAATCCAGAGGAATCTCTCGGGAGTTGTCGAAGGAATTTTTGGGAAATACCTGCAAACCAGAGAAAAATCTGAATGCAAATCCTTTAGGAATTACTAAAGGTATTCCTGGGGAAATTTTTGAAAGAATTTTCGGGGAAATTCATGAGAACATTTCTTAATGGGAATCCTGGAAATATTAATGGAGAAATCTCTGGAAATTTTTGAAGAAGTTCCTGAGAAAGTTTATAGAAGGATTCTTGGAAAAATTTTAAACAAAATTCCAGAGCAAAATATTGAGGGAGCTTCTTTTTGAATTTCTGAAAGAATTCCTGGGGAAATCTCTACAGGTATCTCTGGAGAACTCCTGGAGGTATTTCTGGCACAATTCCTAGAAGAGTTCCTGGAAAATTTTCTGAAGGAATTTCTGATAATCTTCCTGAAAGGATTCCAGGGAGAATCACAAAGAATTCCTAGTGAAATACCTAATAGAAATCTTGGGAAAATTTATGAGAAAATTTCAAGAGGAATTACTGGGAAAAATTCTGAAGAAGCTCCTGGGAAAATTCGTGGAGCAGTTCCAAAGAATTCTGAAGAAGACATCCTCAGAAAAATTGCAGAAGAAACTTACCTTCCCTGACGAAGTTCCTAGAATCCCTGAAGAAGCTTCTGAAGATTTACCTTAGGGATTTTTCTGGTGGAATCTTCATTCAATTCCTCCGGCAATTCATCTTGTAATTTCTCCAGGAGTTCCTCTGGGAAATCCGGTGTTGATTTAGGAATTTTTCAGGAATTTTGCGATGAATTTATTTGATAGTTTCTCTAGAAGTACCTCTAGGAATTCCCCGGGAGTACCTCTATGAATTCCTACAGGAGTTACTCATTAGCAGAGAAACTACCGAAGGAATTTCTGCAAGAGGAATGTATGTAGGAATACCTGGAGAAACTTCCGGAGGAATTCCTGGAGGAACTTTCTGAAGAGTTCTCAGAAGAGCTTTCGAAAGAATTCTTAACGACATTTTTGGGCTTTTTTAAAAATTGCTTAAGCTATTTGAGTTTGGCTAGGACCATTTGGGTAGAGGGGCTATTTTGGGCCCTTCTCGCTAGACCTCAGTCAAATTTAAACCATTTGGAATGAAACTTTCTACACAAATACATACTGGACGCTGCACATCTTGCACAAACAATCAATTCAATTGTTAAAAAATCGAACTAGGTACATCATGAATCAATTTCTCAAAACCAACAACAACTCATGAGAATATATATCTAAGGTTATATTAAAACATTCCTGGAAGGCTTACATAATAACTTCGACATAGAATATAAGCATACAGTTACAACGATGGTGTAAAGTTTGTTAGCGCTGTTGTAATACGCAGAACAGAATACTAGTGAGTTTAATGATTACTGTTTAACTTATATGTAGATGCACTGCATTCACTATCTTCTATCGTCCTCCTCGGAATTCTCCTTGGTTAGTACCTGGTCCTGCCAATTGCGATCGCGACGCTCTTCGGCACTTTCCAGCCGTATGCCATACGACTTGTGCGGATATCACATGACTTTAACGCTTGGATGTGCAAATCCAGACGAAAGCTGAGGGAACGAACGGTAGCTGCGGCTCCCAAGTCGAAATTTACAAAATTGTTTTTCAGCGGTTCGCAGTCTTGAATGCAGGAATCTCCGGATAATCTTCAAATCGCCATTCAGCTCGGCAATTCTGCAGTGGTGATTTCCTGTTTTGTGCCAAAGTTTAACCATCAAGTACCTATTAGGATTCAAAGATTGAAACATTTGCTCACCTTCACTAGCTCGTTCTTGCACAGCAGTCGCACCAAAAACATCAAATGGTGGGTATCTCCGGTGCCAGCCCATCATTTCTTCCGGGTATTCCTCAATGTTCGTCATAATTCCCATGGTTCCGATCCAGCCGAGAGTAGCTGCACCACCAGTGAACAAAGCTCAGCTTTCCCCAACTATGGGAAGCGATCGCAACCCCGCAGGATGAATAGGCCCTGACAGCGCCGCAGTGCTGCCGCCTGGCGGGAGTCGTATGGCAAACGTGAGATAAAACGAGACAAAACACGTTTGTTTATACTTCTTCACGCACACGATGACAGATACAAATGGGATTTCCCATTGGAGTGAGTGCATTTTTGCTGCCGTCAGAGCCAATCACGGTTGCTCGTTTGCCACCGCGTTACGTGCTAGTGAATCAGTTCGTCGTCCTTTTTTCTGCTTCACAATCCACATCCTCGATCCTCTCCATTTCCACGTCTTGGATGGCCGGAGCGAGCTTGACTGCTTGGGGAACTAGCTTCGAATATGTTCGGTTCACGAATGAGTTTACAAAATGCTGCACAAAATTCTCGCATTGTGACCGCTTTGTGCATACTGCTTGTTTCTTTTTCGCAAATAATGGTAAATAAAGGGTGCGTTCATAAAATGTAATATTTACGAATGGAAAGCTAAAACAAAACTTCGGTGGAAATGTTATTTTATTACATTACTTTTGTGCACTCATTCGCACACGCACACAACGCAAATTGGCTGCGTGCTAATACGTTACTGTCGGGTTTGGTGCTTACGAAGCGAGGTATTAAATTTAATTCGAGATTTTATTAAACCCGGATTAAATCTCGTATTAGCCTCCGTGGAGCTTATCACCATTAGTATGCTCTTCCGCTGTTGATGTTTGCAAGCAGCAGCAGTGTTGGTGGACAGTGCGGAGGAGATTTCACAAATAAAAATTATTTGCTTTTATTACTATCATTTGTGATTCAAACTACAACAATAATCATTCGAAGAATAGTTTTCGATTTTACGACGTATAATCGATAAATTTGAATTGACCATTTCAATGATTTTGATTTATTTTATTGATGCATTGGCCCGCAAGATCGACATCACTGCGTTCAATGATCGATGATTGTGCGCCGGACGGCACCGTCGCGTCGCGCTGCTGTCGTCGTCGTTGTACTGTGGTGGGTGGTAAACATTGCCATCGAACTCTTGGTGCGGTTGAGACAAATTTTAATAATTTTCAAGTTTGAGTGAAAATATTTATTTGAGGTATAGATAGTTCGAAAGAGAATTTTGATTGGAATAGTGTGTTCTACATTTCTTTTCAAAATATCTTGCGTGAAGTGGAGAATTTTAGAGAAAAGGTAAGCGTCGATTTTCTTACGTAAATGTATTAGTGCAATACTGTGTAAAGTTGATTTTGGATGATGATTCTGAAGAAGCCATTTTGTGATGACACAAGAAAAAGCCTTAAGGTGTTTATCATTTTTATTATTTTTTACCAGCTGTTCATATTTACATCTTTGGAGGGATTCTCGAAGGAGTTCTGCAGGAATCTTCAAAGATTTCTCTGAAAAATTTTATAGTGAAATTGCATATGAAATCCTCGACAAAATACCTTTAGGAATCCTTTCGATAAATTCCAGATGAAACCCTTAGAAGAAATATCCTTGGAGTTCCTAAAACAAAAATCTTTGGAGATATTCTTGGAGCAAGCCTAGGCAGAATAAAGTGTTGGAATTATTCACTGTCCACGGAGGTCCACAAAGCGGCCCAGCGGAACCGACTATCGACCGGGGGAATTTTCAGATCGCGTAACGGCGGAGAACACGGAGCAACACAAAGTAGGTCTGCTCGCGGTCGGTTTATTTACCACTAACAATAACAAACAATGTACAATACAATAACAGAATACATACATTTAGCAGGGTCGGCGCAAGGCAAGATGATTAACATCGCAACATATATTCGGCTGGCCCAAATATTCTAACATAAAGTACGATCGGTGAAGCACTAAACTTGTAGTAAAGAGCTGAATTTGTGTATGGTGGGAAGCTAAATTCTCCGTTTTTACAATGAAATGCTGTTAACAGCGTGAGTATTATAATATGATTCCTTAACTAATTTGATGCTGTTTGAGCAACAGTTTGGGTAACTGTGTTTTTTTTTATCCATTTCTAGCAACTCAAACAAAACAATAACTCAAAGTTTTGCTCAAACATTATAAAATTAGGCAAGGAATCATAATGCCCACGCTTTTTGCATCATTTCTTTGTAAAAACGGAGAATTTACCTTTTCTCCATACAAAAATTCAACTCAATAGGTACTACAAATCTAGTACTTCACCGAACGTGCCCCATTGCAGACGATGTAATTCTTGAAGGAATGCTTAAAAGATTAAATAAATTTCGAAAGAAAAAAGCAATGGAAGGAATTCAGGAATAAGGCTTTTGTGAAATTTCCGATGCAATTTATGAATGAGTTACTGAAGAAACTTTCGAAGAAATCATTGAAGAAATTTTCGAAGAAACCCATGGAGGGATATCTGAAACAATCCTTGGATGAATTGATAAAGGAATCTTTGCAGAAATTCTTGAGAGAAGCTTTGGAAAAGTTTCTGACGTTAAACTGGAAGGAATTAGTGCTGCAATTCTGCAGAAGGAATTTTTAACGAAATTCTCGGAGGAAATACTTATGAAATGTGTGGAGAATTAGCAGTAAGTTAAAACTCACGAACGAAAAAAAAAGAAACACATAATAAAACTTGTGAAATCATTGGAGAAATTTTCAAAAGAATCCATGAGGGTATCCCGTAAAAATGCCTGAAAATTTTGTTTGAATCCTTGGAGAAATTCCTGAAGGATTCCGTGGAAGAATTACTAAAGGAATCCTTGGATCAGTAACTGAAACAAGTATTAGAACAGTAGCCGAAGCAATCATTGGAGGAATTTCCAAAGTAATTGTTTGAGGAATACCTTAACGAATCATTGAAAGAACACCTGAAAAAATTCTTGACGAAAGGTCTGTAGGAATCCTATAAGTTAACCTAAAGGAATCTTCAACAGAATTGCGAGATAATGAAAGCATTTTCAGGAAAGATGGGGAAATTTCTGAACGAAAACTTGAGGGAATTTCAGCAGAAATCTTTTACAAATTTCTGAGGGAGTCCGTCGATGAATTCTGTAAGGAATTCTAGGAGAAATGTTTGAAGGCATTCTTGAATAACTACTTTCATTGAATACTTGGAAAATAGATATTTAGAAGGATCCATGGAGATAAACTTGAAATACCGTTAGTAGCCCAAGGAACAATTCAAAGTCATAAAAAAGCATGCATGTCGAATTATTGCTGGTTTATAACATCATCAGCTGAACAAATCCAAATGCTGAATACTAAGCGGAAATGATGATATTTACATTGTAAATAAGTCAAAATGCAACGCAACATTTGGAACGTCTGTGTACAAAGATTCAATTACAAGCTTAACAAACGTCAGAAAATTTTGTATGTTCGATTTACTCTTACTAGCTTTTATATAAGCTGAAGAAGAACTTTTTTCTACACGTTAAAAAAACTCATGTTCCACAGTTTCCGATCGCTGATTATTGTGGTTTACATAAGTCACACAAATGCTTTTTAATACTTTTTAATACTTAAGCTGTGGATAAATTCAATAATGGTTTAGTATCAAGCTATATAAACGGATTTATAATTAATTTGTTCCATTATCACTTTTCGATTGAATAACAGATTAAAATGATGATAACAGAGCAGTTGTTTGTTGTACTTCTTCTTCTTCTTTATGGCTCGACGTCCCCACTGGGACTTGGCTTGCCTCGCTTCAACTTAGTGTTCTTTGAGCACTTCCACAGTTATTAATCGAAGGGGTTTCTTTGCCTGCCATTGCATGAAATTGTATATTGTGAGGCAAGTACAATGATACACTATGCCAAGGGAGTCGAGAAAATTCTCCCGACCGGAACGGGAATCGAACCCGCCGTCTCCGGATTGGCGATCCATAGCCTTAACCACTAGGCTTTCGTTTCAATTTAGTCATATCCATCTGATCGGGTCGGAGAGCGCTCTAGTCTAGTGACATTGAAAAGCGGTTCTACTTCTTACATCCCTGGCTTTCGAAGATTGTTTCGCTGCCGTTTTCTCAGTGAGGATGAGAATGCCGTCATCTAAAAAAGCGATGTTGTTGTTTGCCGACGTGATGAATTTTAGATTTTCTTTCAGCACGGCACACGCAGAAGTCCAATCGGATGAGACGAACCCAACAACGCAACGGATGCTAGGGTTGTTGGCTGAGGATGAAAGGATCGCGCGTTTTGCAAGATTGATTGTAAACATTGATGGTGTTGGCGCCATCGTCGCCGCAGCAATACCGCGCCAGCTAATACCATCCATCAACTCGCCCCGAAAAGATTTCGCAATCATTCCGTAATCTGCGTTTCGCGGTGTTCGTCGTCGTCGTTGGCGTCGTTGGCGTCATGGATATTGCTCCCCTTCATTCATATTTTCACCGATGATGATGATGATGGTGGTCATGCATGTGCGGGAGCAATAACAGCTCACAGCTGATTCGACTACCACCGCACCGATGCGATGAGGTGTTTTTCGGCGGTGGTGGGCGTTAATGCGATTGCACGATTTTCCACCCTCCTCGCGTCGCATTTATACAATCACATCCGATTTGCGATGACTGCACTCGGGTGCCTCAACACATGCGCGGGATTATAAATATTTAAAAAGTTATTTTCATTCGTTCACAAAGTTGACGGAACGTCTTCTCCGGATGCGGGTGAGATGTGTTTAGGGTTGGCATGGTGGTACACATGGGAATTGCTAAAGATGTGTAACATGTTGGAGGCAGCAATTCGTAAATCCTTTTTTTCAGAAATCAATCATGACGTCATAGAAAGAGAGAGTCGATAAAGCTTTTCTGTCAATGGCACATGTTTCTTTTTCATTGTTTTCAAAGCGACTTATGCAAATTCTCAAATGTTTGCTCTTTCTCGTCACCCATTTTTTTTTCTTCAAATCCCTAAAGACAACCAAAGCGTCAATGTGTAACTACCATGCGTCCCCATTGAACCAAAAGCTCCCTCACCCAAAAGCTTAGGCTGCTTAGCGATCACCCACGAAAGCAAATTCACAGAGCAAAGAATTGAATAGATTGAACCACTTGACATGAACAATAATAGTAAAACACAAAATGTATGTAATTAAAATAAATTTAAAATTCAAAAATGCTATTGATTTTTGGGTAGTAGACCCAAAACTAGAGAAACATTGTTCGGCTTACGCAAAGCTACAACACGAAATTATATTGTTACCGCTAGGAGTCTAATTAATATCGTGACTCAATTGTTGCATGAATGTTGACGAGACTCAAAACACCATTGGAAACAACACACCGCAATACGTTCCCGCATGCTAACCCACAGGAAAAGTGGTTTATTTCGTTCGAAAGTTGTCCTGGTCAGACGGAATGTTCGCTGTTTAGCTACGCGGTGCGAGGTGGGCGAGTTTCGTGACAAAACAACACGCCTACCCAACCCGATTCCCGTTCGTGATTGCAATCTGTCTGGTTTTGCTTGATATGTATGCACGGAATTGTTGTCACTTTTTGTATTGGAGTTATTTACCGCTGCGCTGCTTTTGCGATGTGACATGACAACTGGAACCACATCAATTAGATCAGTAGTTGTACCCCGAACACACATTTGCGGTGGTTTGACATTCAAATGTGTAGTTCGGAGACCAAAACTACAAGACGCTTTTTGTTTCATTTAGTATTTAATTTTGTGGCTTCGTGGTCGTGCGGCTAGTGTCACCAAGCATTTAGTCGCATCGTGCTAAGGAGCGCGGGTTCGATTCCCGCCGCAGCTGTTAGGAAAAGTTTTCGGCTGTGCCACTGGGCGTTGCATGCTAGTCCGTTGTCTAGTGTCGTGCTTCCTTCAAAGAGCGAACAGCTCACTGGAAGTACTAAACGTGTCCGTGTTTTTTTTTTAATTTAATTTAAAAGTCGAATCGATTTTATTGTATTTTGTTATTTACCTATACTGCTGGTAATTGCAAGATTGTCCCATATGAATAGGAAGTCCAGCCCATATTTGCTGATTGAGATTACAAGGAAGATAACAATAAAATACTTGTGATTTCGTCCTATAAGAAACAATTGATGATGGTAAACGTGAGCGTGTTAGTGGATACCTGTAGACCTAACAGTTGAGTTCGAAATACGTATCTGCGTATCTGTCGAAGGATGCAAATTCTTAGTGACCAGATTTTTTTTACTTGCGAGAAAAGTGTATCGACAAATCTACCAGGATGAAGTACATGATTACGAGCAGAGAATGAGGCAAACTTAGATGCCTTTGTGCCGATAGATTGATGATAGGGGAATACGTAGTAGATTTGAATAGAATAATACTCGTATTAAAATGTATTTAAGAGAATCTTGAAATAAGAACAGTTTAGAGATATGCTTATGCTACTGATGTAACTTCACTTCAGAGTGGCAAAGGTCCTTATGATTCCCGGATTTATCGTTAACATATACAAATCCTGAAAATATCTTCTTGATAAACATCCATTATCAACACGTTAACGCCCTACAATTCGAATCTTCATATAAATTTGTTATCAACAGTCAAGCTCCAGCAAAATAAACTTGATTTCATAGCTTAGCTTAGACCGACTGTACATTAGAATGGGTCAACGTTGTATGGGAAAATTTATATTTGATCGCATCATCGCGGAATACAGGTTTATCGGACCATCAGGTATCAGTAGGTCGGCTCCAGAGGCACGTTCTCCTCCATTTGGAAAATTTGTTCGGGAGCGATCGGTTGCGTCCCCGTATTCCACATTGCGATTGAAATTTGTACGGGATTTGGTATGGGAAAATTCACTTTTTTGTTTTTTTTTTTATAAAGGGTTTAATTTTTTCTTCAACTATGTAACCGATATCGTTAGGATATAGCCTTGTGCCGCAAAATTTTGTCAAAGACTGCAAAGCGACATTGTCAAAAACTGCAAAGCGAACTGACACTTGTGAAAAAAGTTATAACGTACATAAGGACTGTTCATTTTATAAAGAGGACAACTTTGCAAGGCTATAAAAAGAAAACGCGTAGTTCAAATTTGAGCAGCCTTGGTTAGTTGTTCAGTACATTATATTAGCAGATAATAACCATAAATAAATTGGGTTAAAATTATTGAACTTCATAGAAATGTGGCAAAGTGTTTGGAGAGATCAATTTTTCAATTCCCAAAATCTAAAGATACAATGAAATTTCTGTAAAACATCGGTGTATCGTTTTTAATTGCATAAAAGTGTTTGCCAAGCTGCAGCAGTTTGAGTGATACATATTGTGGCAAAATATAAACCTAATCGGAATAATGGTTGTTGAGATATTAAAGTTTCAAGTTTGACTCGATTTTCAGAATAAAGTTTATTTTTTAAATAAAAATGTATAAAAATATTAAATTTTGAATGTTTTCAATGGATCTAGTCGAAAGTACTAATAATGCAACTTCAAATGCAGAAAACCGCTTCTTGATAGCATTGTAGGCTTGGTTACTGTGCTTCATGGCAGTTACCGGAGATAAAACCGCTTCGTTCTTTGAAGGTTCTTCTAAATAACGATGTACTCTATTGCAAATACAACTTAACAATGATGTCGAAAATAAAAATTAACATGTAGTTATTTTCAAATAAGGTATATAATCACATAGGGTCAGACCTTGCTGAAAATAAATAATAATAAGCTTCTCTAGAATCAAAAACTTGCATTTATGGAGCAAAAAGTATGCAATTTTTCATTATGGCCAGCATTAAGTATTAAATTTATGATGAAGAATGTACTTTAAAGCATATTTTTCTTCGGTATCATTTAGAATGCGATTCTCTTCTATACTGGACAAATTTTGAACTGATTCCGTAGTGTTATTGCATCACTGGACTTAAATAAGTATTTTTTATCAATTTCATTGATAACAAGGCAACTCACTATATCAAGCTGTATAATGCTTGGTGCATTATTACTGACCAACTATTACACTCTACCTTTAGAAGAATAGTATTAGATCCCAACACATTGAAAAGTTCATGAAAATTTTAAAGTTATGTATGTGGAAAGTTGTGTAGAATTTTGAGAAATGGGGTTTTATTGAGTTTTAACGAAAACCGCTTCAGTTCCATAACTAAGGACAATTTGTATAATGTTCTAATTTTCCTACACTGTAGAATAGCTATGGAAATTTATGCAAAAAACCGATAATGATTTTATTGAAAAATAAAAAAGATATCACACATACAAGGTGTCCTCTTTATAAAATGAACAGTCCTTATTGTCCGATGGTGCTTAACATTTAACAAGTAAAAGAATAACATCAATAATAAAATCTCATTTTTTTTTTCGCAAGCTTTTGATTAATTTGCGGAGCTCGAAAAAGTTTTTTGGCATTTCCTAGGCTATCGCTCCCAAATTTTGCACAGTTATCATGGACGCTAAAAAGAATCGAAAAAGCGTAGTTTTAAAAAATCGACCTTGTTGACCCAGTCTGCTGTAAAGTGTTGCAATAATTTTGTGTTCGCCGTTTACATGTTAACCCTCTAATACCCAAACTTTTGATTTTTGATTTTTCTAAATATCGTTTTTCGTCATCTAAAATCGATTTAAACATGTCTTGGAAGATGATTCTTTTTAATTCTCGATTTTGTTAATTCTGGTTTCTGATTTTTCTAATTTTTATTTTTGAACATCCCTTCACTTTTATATTTTTCCTGGAAGCCTATTTGGCATACCGATTTTTCAAGATGAAAACATTTAGAGATTTTATAATTATTGTTAAATTATTATTTTTTTAATTTTTTTCACGGAAAATTTAATTTTCCGTGTAACTTTTAGGAAAATAATTTTAGTGTGTATTCAACTTCTTTAAACTCTTCTACTATAATAGAATGATTGAGGAAAAATTTAAAATACGTAAATTGGGTTTTTAAATTTTGGAAAAAGCATTCATTTTTTGATTTTATTTTAGCACTAGTGCTTTCCAAACTTTCAAACCTCTAAGTGAAATTTATTTTTTCCATGATAAAAGGCTGAAACTTTGCTTAGCGGAAGCCCTTGAAAGCTTATTACACAGCGCAACATTTTTTTTGTCTCAAGAGCAAACTTATGTGTCTCTGACATATTTTGGGCCACTGAATCCGAATCCGGGCTCAGATTTGCTCCAGCACGTCACAATTTTGAGCTATACCTGAATTTATAGGGTAAAATATGTGATTTTGGGCTTTTTTTTGACTGCAAGCCATTAAGCATGGAACTATATTTTTTAAGCAATCTAAAGGTAAAGCGGTCAATTAACATTTAAATTAACAACTCATGCAAAATATTTCGTTTTACCAAATCAAATTTTATAGATTTAAGCATTTTATGTTAGTATGAAAACTTGCATATGCGACTTTTGGAGAGTGACTTGTATGGGAAATATCGTACCTATCATAAATCGCCTAAAACTATCAAATTCGATTTGACTTAACAAAATATTTTGAATGAGTCGTTATTGACCAATTTACCTTTTGATTGCCCAAAAAAATATATTTCTGACAGTCAAAAAGGCCAAAAATCGCATATTTTGCCCTATAAATTGAGGTTTATCTCAAAATTGTGACGTGCTGGAGCAAATCTGAGCTCAGATTCGGATTCAGCGACCCAAAATCTGTCAGAGACACATAAGTTTGCTCTTGAGACAAACCAAAAGTTAATTTTTGTTACACTGTGTTATTTGACACTACTGTGGCAAACAGGTATTTAATGTATATAAATTAGTATCGCTCTCATTTGCTCTAAGTTGTTTTGCATTCTGCATTTGAAAAAAAAACTGCATGTTTGCATGTAAACACAATACATTTCGAATCCATGTTTGTGCTGTACATATTCTTGAACAAAATGGAGCAAAACAGAACGGACTGTGAACATTTACGAAATTTGTTATCTTCAACAAGATGTTGAATTTGTTATCTTCAACAGATTGTTTTGGGGATTCTTCAAATCCCGAGAAGTTTAATCACAAGTATTCGAATACCTAAGAGTGGTGGGAAATTGAAAACCAATTACAAAAATATAGTTTATTCAAAAAGTACAACTCTAGAATGGTCTATTTTCAAATTTAGTCAGCTTTGCTCAGTAATTGAAAATAAAAAAAGCCAGTGATCCGAATTGACAAGCTTCGTATGAATTGGGTACTTTTTTATTGTAAATTTAGTAGATATACATCACACGATCATATATGATGTTGCATAGTATGCAAAAGCAGAGATGCATTTGAACGTGTTCTGTTCATGTTCTGTTCAAAAGATGTGCTCACGTGAGCCGTGTTCAAGTTCAAACACTAGTGGGTGTTTGAACGCAGTGCACTGTGTAGCTAAGCAACGATTTGCCGATTTCACTTTCATTCGGTCATCACCGCTAAGACGTGGCTGTCGGTCGACGTCAATCGGAGATTTTCATAAGGTTTTCGCGTTCATCGTTGGATTGCAGAACCTACGAACCTGATAGCAAATTCCCGGTCCATGTTTGTCAGGTTTGGTGTTACCTAAATAAGGCTTCCTTTCACTATCCCTAAACTTCTAAATGCCTAGGGCTCATTGCACCGGGTCGAGCCCCGGCCCTTTCCTTGACATCAATTTCATCCAAATTATAAAATGTTGGATCAGAAGTGCTACTTGCTAGTCCTGTCGTTGACCATATGAGCCATGGTACGGCGTAAGGAGCACCACGGTCCGTTTCTGGTGCGGTTTGAATAATGAGGATAGTTTTTGTCTCGGTCACCGTGTACCCGTGCACTCAACATTAAATTCAAAGACCCTTAATAGTAATAAGCTTAATAAATTATTATCCATCGGAAAATTTGGTTAGCTGCTGGTTGGAAAATAACCAATAAATCGCGATGGGTGATAAGTTGAATTAATACACTGATGTGCAAGCTCGCCTCGTCAAACATCTACACTACAGTCTTATCCGTAGACAAATTACTGGCTCTGAGTCTGAACTGTCAGTTTTGAACACCGTTGCGTGAGCCATCTAGTTACCGTAAAACGGGGTATCTTTGATAATGCGGGTAACTTTGATAGTGCGGCAGGCATTGTATAGTTTATAATAACTTATAACTATGATTCCTTCAACCAGTTAAGAAAAAGGTAAACGTTACTCAATTCTATATATATGAACGTTCATCTTAGACGTATTTTCATTAAAACCTAGTTTATATACAACTTTTTGGAGAAAAAATAAAAATTGTTGATATTTTTGTCATTTATCAACCGCTTCAAACAATCTACTATACGACTTCGTTCCAACTATTTTTTCAATGAATGGACTCTTATTCTCGATAGTTTCATCATAGTAGATTCCAAATCTGGCCTTGAATTTCTTAACGAAGCGTGTCTTTACGAAATGGAAGCAATTTTGTAAAGCGGGATTTAAATCTCCATACGTTGATAAACGCCTAAAAGTATGCAATGCCCTTGTAATTTCATGTAGATAAATATGTTTTGTTTAAAATTTGTAAATAAAATATTAAAAAACTACCCAAAATAAGAAAACTCACCATGAAGAGCATGTAATCATATGTTGATGTACCGTTAAGCATTTATTATTACAAAGATAATGATTTTTGATTGCTCATTCATTGTGCTTTGCACTCCGTGCACCACAAACTCATTTTTATATGTAGAATTTAGTAAAAAATCAATGTTATGATATAAAACTTCTATCTGATATATTCCACAAGCCTTCTCTTATCATGTTCATACTCCTAAGATTTCAAACTTTGATTATTTCTTGAGATTTGATGTGTTTTTAGGGCATTATCAAAGTTACCCCAAAATGAAAATCTGATTCTCGCTCATATGAAAAACTAAAAGTTATCCAAAATATTTCAGATTATCGAATCCTTTAATTGCAATTGATAACTGATACCCCTGTACTTGTTTTAAAAATATTAAACTCCTGGAAATACTGTTACATGTAAAAATATTAAGAAAATTCGTAGGAAAACTATCAAAGTTACTCCATTTTACGGTACCTAGTTTTTGTTCAAAAGTGTGAACACGCACTTGAGAGCAATCAGGGAACACTTGAGGACGCTCACCGCTCATGAGCGTTCAAAATGCATCTCTGTGCAAAAGTGGAGGCGATATCCGTACACTTTATACACAGGTAAATGGCAGCATGTACGCATATGGCCTCCACTCACAGCTGGGCAGTCATTACTCAGTTTTGGATAATTCAACGCTGAATTTGTGGACAAATTTTCAAAATATTTAGCTTCTAGTAATAAGCAATGTTTGGAATTCCTCTGGGAAGCTTCTCTGAAATATTTTCAAACAATAACGTGTGATAACCTTCATCCGAAAAGTGTTCTAAGATTCGTCTTGAACTTTATGTATTTGATTGAAAGTTCCATGAAAAAAAAACGCATATGAATTTAAAACAATTGACATTGTGGACTTGTGTTTTATTATTTTTGATATTCCTTAATTATTCAAAAAATCACCCCCCTAATCAGTATTTCGCCCCCCAATTTTGGTTTTCCTAATTTTCGCCCACTTTGGGAATCGCCGGCTTAGATGCTTTCATCTTCCTTTATTACACCTTGAGTCTGACCATCGGCTGTTCGACCATCATTGAACCAGACTTCAACAGCAGCCTTTTCGATTTAGCAAAGTGAAATGGACATTTCATAAAGTTTATTCTTTGATATTTTCATCTAGCCAGTCTACATGAAGCTTGGGTCTTTTAATATCTGGACGCATCGTTTAATTTACTGCAGCGCTCCTAGTGGTCAGATGTGGAAAATTTTTACATCAGTTTGTTTTGGAATGCTGCCTCCTTCAGTGCTAAAAATTTCGTCACGATTCGATTTGTTTCGTATAAGTTACATGTGATGGATGCCGCGAACCGAAAATTAGTTTTGGACACTCACTTCGAAAATCCGACGTGATCGGGCTCAAACGTTTCCGTCAGGGGCATACTAGTGATCGGCAGGATCATAACAAGCGTCGTAGTGAAACTAAGGATCGGAAGTTGCATTTGAAGGTGTTAAGAACATTTAGGGAAAATCCTAGGCAGTCGGATAATGATGTCGTCAAAAAATAATGCCAGACAAGTAGGTACCGTCAGGAGAATTCATCTGCGAGAAAGATTCTGATCTTTTCGGGCCAGTAAGGGGCCGTCCATATACCACGTGGACAACTTGGAGGGGGAGGGGGTTCGTGAAAAGTCCACGCTTGTCCACGGAGAGGGGGGTGGGGGTTCGTCAAATGTCCACGTGGACAACATCGACACAAGAAATAAGAAACAAAGTTTTACAACCGAAACAAATTATGTCGCATTATTGATGAGATTTTCTTCAATAACAGTTCTTCACATTTCATTTTATTATACATTGTTTTTCAGTTGTTTATGACTTCTTCAGGGAAAAAAATCATGGTATTGACTCATCGACTAATTTGTTTTAAATTATTACAACTTCTAATTATTTACTTTTTCATCAAGGAATAATCTGGAGTGTAGACCATGCAAATGTTGGAGTTTCAGCCAGAATTTTTTTTATTGAAGTTCTGTGTGGATTTCCCGAAGTTTCATATCAAATTTTGTAAACTAGTTCGAAATTTCAAAATACATATGAAGATTTGCAGGCTTATCTTAAACCCTTTTTTTGAGCTTTCTTTAAAACTTAAGATGGTTCTATAGGATATTGAAATCTAAATCTCAGCAATATAATTTAGTTTCGACTATACCTACTCTATGCATTTTTGAAAAGTTGCTGTAACTCTTGTTTTTGTAAAATACTAAGAAATATAATCTTACCTCAACAAAAAGAAGCAAAAATTACTTTACCTTAACAAACCAAAACATTTAAACAAAAATACCACCTTCAACCAGAGATGGCACAGACTGAGCTATCACTAACATTAACATTAGGCGATGAACATCACACGAAACATCCAATAATCCAGTGGGGAATTTTCTGTTTGACGAAAAATTTTCACCGACTGGAACGGGAAACGAACCCACACTCCTACAAAAATTAAGCTCAATTAAAAACAATGTCGGAAACTTGTAGCTACCTAGTTCATGCTTCTTTTAGAAAGACTTTTAAATGAAGTCACTCAAAAAGTTTTCTTCCCATATTACTATACACCTCGTCCTCTGTTTACGTCCATGCTTGGCTGAGCGACAAAAAATTCTACCGCTAAGACAATGAGCAAACTCAACAGTTTTATATTTTTTAAAACATCTTCGTGATTAGGAGAAGTGTACAAAAATATAAAAATGTGTATTTTGATCATTATTTTGTCGGTAGATTTTTTTTCGCTAAGCTAATAGTGGACGTAAAATAAGGTTTAGGTGTATAATATTTGTTATTCATAAAGTTATTATTTATCTTTAAGGCAATTTTTACGAAGAAAAAAGAAACTTTTATTTAAAAAAAAACTTTTCAATATAACTTTTTCCGTTCATTTTAGAAATATTAAAAAAAACAAACATTTTTTTCGAATGTCCACGTGGACATTGGGGGAGGGGGGTAGGGGTCAATGAAAAGTTCACGCTTGTCCACGGGGAGGGGGGAGGGGGTCAAAAACCATGAATTTTCTGTCCACGTGGTATATGGACGGCCCCTAAGCAGCCCAACAGGATTCTAAAGCAGAATCTAGTGACCAAAACACGTGCCCGAAAGTTGTATGCCGAGATTCTGACAAAATACGAAGGATGCATTTTCAGGGAGGATGAAACTTACGTGAAATGGACTAAGGTCAGCTTTCCGGACAAAATATCTTTAAAGCCACAAGTCTGGGTGATGTACTAGCAAGTTTGCATTTGTTTTTACCGATGAATTTGCAAGAAAACTGCTGATTGGACAAGGTATTCGCAGCTGTGAACAAAAACTCGAGGTTTTCGTGACAAACAAGACCGAGGAATCCAAAATTTACAAGCAGGAGTGCCTGAAAAACTGCGTTCTCACGTTCACCATAGGTCACAGTGGACCTATAAACTTTTGGCCTTATTTGACAAGCTGCCAGTGACAAGCCTGCCACTACAGTGGAGAATTGCTACAGTGGTATCGAGGCAACGGGTGCATTTCATGACAAAGGACATCAAATGCTTAATGGCTGACAGTCAGAAAAAAAAACAAAATTTGCATCTCACTCAAAGTGCAAATTTTCGGTAAAACCAATCCGTGTGGTCAATTATGAATTTCAAATAACTCAACGTACATATGTACAGATGGGTAAATTATTGGTTAAATTGGGAAAAAATCCACAGCTCAGGTGAGATTTGAACTCACGACCCTTATTCGCTAGACAAGTGCTTTACCAACTAAGCTACCGAGCCAATTAATGACCCGGCAACTTAGTTGTCATAAGGTTCAATTCTAATCTCATCGATCTATATCATCTTCCCCTAAACCGCAAATATAACCATCTCTGTTGTACACATGTAGGGTAAAAAATATAATTTGGACATGTACACTCCCGGTCAAAAGTTTGGGGTCACCCCCTGAAAAACATGTCATTTTTTTAGGCCCATATCTCCACCAATTTGCGTCCGATTTCAAAAACCCAGGTCTCATTCAAAAGATAATAAGTCAAAGAAACTTTGAATATGATTTTGATGAAATTTTTCCAAAAATATTAATATGAAAACTTAACCTAAACTTGCAGAATTTTCTAAAAAATGATTTTAAGTTTACGGCAGTGTCGCTGGAAATTGAGTCGACCAAATTTTAAGATGAGTGTGGTAATATAACCTAATTTCTATTAGCTTTCAACTGCTTTTTACAGAATTTCGCTAAAAAATCCAGAGAAAAAGTTATTAAGTAAATTAACTCTTGGTGTCATCGGCCAAAAGTTTGGGGTCACCCCTCGAAATGATGCATCGGCCAAAAGTTTGGGGTCACGGTAGTAAAACATGGAAAAATGATTTGTCGATATCTTTGTCATCTTTAGTTCAATTTTAATTCTTCTTGGCTTTTTTGAATGAGACCTGGGTTTTTGAAATCGGACGCAAATTGGTGGAGATATGGGCCTAAAAAAAAGACATGTTTTGCAAGGGGTGACCCCAAACTTTTGACCGGGAGTGTATGTAATTTGGACATGCACGACGATGTATGTCTTGTTCCGGAGAACTAATAAAAGTAGATACTTCTTAATATCGATTATTGTATCAAACAGACCCTATTCTGATGACTTACGATGAAAATACGCTCAACAATTAAGAATTTACTTCAAAATTATCGAAAATGTAAATTGTTTCACTAAAACCCCTCAAATGCACAGGTATGCAAGACGACATACACTTCACAGTCACACACAATATTCACCTAAAAATGGTTGAATTCATAATTGTAAGAAATTTAAAAGCCTTATTGCAATGAAAAATATTCAATAAAGAAGCATTAGGCAGCCAATCTCTTAACAGTCATCTAGAACGCTTAAAATAGGTGGTGTCCAAAATATATTACAAGTTTTCTACTGTAAATATATTTTGGTCATCTCACCAACTACATAGGGATGCTGAGCGATTGCATACTTGGAGGCGTATTCTGTGGGTCTGGCGATATTTTCTCGATTTTAACAAAAACTGTAATAGTTATCAAAATAGATGCCTGTTAAGCGGAGAAATTTGATTATTTGCAAGAAAATACTGATTAATTTTTGCTACTTCCATGATTTGGCAGTACTCATGGCTGAACATTGAGATAATTGCCCTGTCCAAATTACATATACCTGAGGGTGTCCAAAACATATATTCGGTGTCCAAAATGCAACTCTAACAGGCGATAGGAAATTGTGATTTTCTCAGCTTAAAATGCTTTCGTTAAGGTTTTTATCACCAGGAACGCAAAGAACAATCATCTAATAAGCGTATTAGGGGGCTGTCCATAAACCACGTGGTCATTTTTTTTGGGACTTCTCAACCAACCCCCCCCCCCCTCCGCGTGGTCATTAGTCCATACAAATTTTTTTTTGTTCCATACAAAATGGTCATAGGCCGAACCCCCCCCCCCCCCCCCCTCATGACCACGTGGTTTATGGACAGCCCCTAGGAACTTTGAACGATAATCAATTGTTTCCTAAGGAAGCTAGGGGACGATTTTTCCAACGTTGTCCTCAGCCTGTCCAAAATACATGAATTACCCTAAGAAGAGCGAAAGCGATTTGTTTATTGTTTGAAACTGTTTGCCTATCGTACAGGCAACGCTTCCCCAACCACTTGTAGAGGAAGAACAATGCTACCTGGAAGGCGATCAAACGCGTCGTTCGCATTCTGTTTGATACGACGGGTCGGTAGCTCGGTAGCTTAGTTGGTAAAGCACTTGTCTAGCGAATAAGGGACGTGAGTTCAAATCTCACCTGAGCTGTGGGTTTTTTCCCAATTTAACCAATAATTTACCCATCTGTACATATCGTCCCGTTAATGCTAGAACTAGGTAACTGGTTTTGCAAAATCGCGAGCAATTTGTTTACATCTGAACGTTCACCACAATAAACAAAAGTTTGTCGATTGAAACTACAAAAACACATAATGATTCTTCATTTAAGACCAACAAAGTGTTTGTTTTATAGCAGGATAAGTTTTACCAGCCATTTTCATCCGTACTTTCCAAAATGAGTTACCTAGTTCTAGCATTAAGGGGGCGATATGTACGTTGAGTTATTTGAAATTCATAATTGACCACACGGATTGGTATTACCGAAAATTTGCACTTTGAGTGAGTCGTTTTCGAGCATCTACCCCTACGTAGTTACCCGTCGTATCAAACAGAATGCGAACGACGCGTTTGATCGCCTTCCAGGTAGCATTGTTCTTCCTCTACAAGTGGTTGGGGAAGCGTTGCCTGTACGATAGGCATACAGTTTCAAACATTAAACAAATCGCTTTCGCTATTCGTACATGTGTACAACAGAGATGGTTATATTTGCGGTTTAGGGGAAGATGATATAGATCGATGAGATTAGAATTGAACCTTATGACAACTAAGTTGCCGGGTCATTAATTGGCTCGGTAGCTTAGTTGGTAAAAGCACTTGTCTAGCCAATAAGGGTCGTGAGTTCAAATCTCTCCTGAGCTGTGGATTTTTCCCAAATTTAACCAATAATTTACCCATCTGTACATATGTACGTCGAGTTATTTGAAATTCAAAATTTGCATATTTTGCCCTATACATTGAGGTATAGCTCAAAATTGTGAAGTGCTGGAGCAAATCTGAGCCCGGATTCGGATTCAGTGGCCCAAAATCTGTCAGAGATACATAAGTTTGCTCTTGAGACAAAAAAAAATTGCGCTGTATAATTTCTCCTGATATTAAAAGAGATGAACCAGCCTAGGGCTGAAAATCTCTATAATAAAGAAATAATAATAACTAGCTGTCCCGGCAAACGTTGTCTTGCCCAGCTGTCGTGGTTTGACAACTGTTGAGCTCATAACGTCACCGCACTCTAGATTGATTTCATTTCGATCGTGTTGATTTCCTTCCCAGCTCATGGAAAATCTAAATTTTTCAATTTTGTTACTTTTCTAGCTGATTTTCGTAACTTTTTGTACATATAATCACAGCCACCACGAATTCGAACCGAACCGGACTCTTGCACGGTTGATCGGTCCTGATCGGTTCACCCGTTCTTGAGTTTATTCTATATATATATATAGATAATAATAATTCTGATATTCATAAAAGGTTCATCTGAGATTCCCCCAGAAACTCTTGTTGGAGGAAAACCAGCAGGATCTTGCTTTAAGAGAAATGCCATAAATAAAAACTGCAGGAGGAGTTTCTGAAAACACTCTCTAATAAACTCTTTTAGCATGTCCATTAAAAACATGAAAAAGAGCCAGCATGAACTCCAGAAGCAACTTCTGACAGAACCCCAAAAGATTTTCCGGAATTCTTGGAGCAATCTCAGAAGTAGTTACCGAAAGAGCCCCTGGAAGAATCCCAGAGAAGTTTTTTTAGGAATACTAAAAGAAGTTCTTGTAAGATTCCTGGAAGGATCTCAGAAAGAATTTTTAAAGAAATCCCAGAAGGATCTTCGGGCAAAATCTATTACGAGAATCTAGGATGGGATTTCTGGAGGATTCCCGGAACTCCTTGAGAAATCCTGGAAGAAATTTCTTGAAGTCCCAGAAAGAATCTCTGGAGGAATCCTGCAAAGAGTTTCTCAGTTGGACAGGTTTTATAGGAATTGAATTGTAATCTACCATAACGAAAAACGTAAAAAGTCTGATGATGATTAACCTGGGCTTGTTAGGGGAATATCTGTAAGTAAAAAGAAAATCGGATTAAGTACTGTTTCTTTGAATTCCACTAAGAATATGCATCCTTTGACAGATACGTATTTCGACCTCAACTGTAAGATCGTCTTCAGTGTCTTGTACCTGACTCGAGTCAAGTACAAGACACTGAAGACGACCTTACAGTTGAGGTCGAAATACGTATCTGTCAAAGGATGTAAATTCTTAGTGGAATTTAACGAAACAGTACTTAGCCCGATTTTCTTTTTACGTAAAAAGTCTACTCGACACGACAGCTATCCTGTTTAAGTTTTATTTCTTTTATCTCCCTTCACCAGGTGCGATTTTTCAATATACGGCTCCTCTGTATTGCTCTCCTTCACTTTATCGAACTCAAGGAATGATTCTAGACTCAAAATGATCATCAGCTTACCGAGTGCAAAAAAGCTGTAAACTAATGTAATTCAAGAATGTTTTCAGCATCCTCCACACATAAATCCTAGCTACGCCAATGGCGTTTCCCAAGAGCATGTAAATAACATCAATATCCTCTAAGTCAAACGGAGTTTGCGACAAGTCACAAACTATTATTTAGATAGGACTTATACCGGGATGACAGCTATGATTTGTAGTCTACTCGTGTGATACCCCCATGACATTTGGAAACTTTTCCCCATTTATCTGAGTTATCTTGGTTATCGATAGCACGACAGAAACCGTTTTCCAGTTTGCCATTTCTTCCTTGGAAACCATCGAGGGCCCGAAATTTCACGCATAGTAAACGATTTCTGTCCTCCTATTCCGACGACAACGCCGAAATTGTTTATCAGCAAGCATCAGCCGATGTTGTAATCTCGTATGATTCCTTTGCACCTCTACACACTCTTACTCATATTGAACCAGAGCGAATCAGGGGATCACGACGGGAAAGGTTATTTTTTGATGGAATAACCTGCGTCAACAATTCGTTGCCCTTTTCCTATGTGTATGGTCTTTGCCCCCATCGCACTCCGGGAAGGAACGAAAATAGAATCATCCGCACGGGTGAGCTTCCAGCTCGGGGTACTGCTGGTTGGTGAAAGTTGCTGTTTTGTTTTGGGCATTTTGGCTTTTACTGGCGTTTTATGACAGCTATCTGCGTAGCGCAGCATTTTTTCCGCTGTGCCGTAAATTCAAAAATCTCACATCTGGTTAAGGGAAATAAAAGAAAAACTTGCAATGCGATTCCTAAAAAATCTGAGCTTTGTTAGTACGTAAGTAAGTAAGTAAGTATAATCTTTGGAGCAAAATTCACTAAAGCTATGTTCATTTAGAATCCGGAATGACAAAACCACGTATATCTTAGGGATGGAATAACAAACATAAAAGGTGAAGCCCTCAAAACAAAGGTTATTTATTGTACTTTCATGGAAAAATATCATCGAAATTATTCATTTTTATTTTTCACACATTTTCTCACTTTTTCAGTGTTGACCTCTCTAAAAATCTGCACAACGGTGGTAAATTTTAGCAACAAGCCCTTCCGCATGTTTGTTCAACAATCAGGTCATCTATGCAGTGTCCTGAGTGCCTTGACTAGTCTGACTAGGATTCCGAAGAAAAATTGCCAAACTTTTTTTTTATTGCGAAATGAGGGGCAATTCAGTGAATTGAGAAAACGCGAAATTTGAGTGTTTTTTTCGTTGATAAACACTACCCATCTGTGACGATACCACTGAACGTCTCCGGCTGTCATGGCAGCTCATCAAAATAGGTAAAACCTCTACATATCCCTTGTGTGCGTTTTTGAAAAGCAGCACGCGATTCTTGAGGCTGTCATCCTTGTATGAATTGGTTCTCATCATCTTATTGCGAAAAAACCATGCCCAGAGTTCGAACTTCTTGCCAAATCTTCAAATTCAAAGCAGATTTATCAATGAACCCAAGCTTTTTTCTTCCGAGGACACTTCCTTATGCCATGGTTAACAACATCTGTGCACATAACACATAATGGTTTTGACGATATTAACATTTTTCGCGACTGTCGTACCTGACCACGCTAAATTTTCAACGTGTTTGTGCAAGATTTTTTTCCTCCTCTTGTCTTCAATCTGAAATAACTTTTCACTCGTTGCAAGAAAATCGATGAAATTTTCACCATTTAAAGAGGATTAGTGTATGATCAGAGTGCTGCAAAAGAATGATGATTATGTTCATTGAGAGCGCCACTAGAAAATGTGACATTATTCCGGATTCTAAGTGAACATAGCTTTACATGCGGATTTTTATGAAAAGTTTTCTATTCATTAGTAATTTCTAGCTGAAATTCTCAAACCCTGAAAAACAATACTTTGACATTTCTGACGAACTTTGTAAAGCTCATTTTAGATATAAGGAAAACATCGTTATTCTGGGATTCATTTCAAATCCCATTATTGAAGAACTTTCCAAGTAAGTTGAATATTGATTTTTTAGAACCAATCAAAAAGTGCACACTTCCCTAGAGACACCAGGTTTCCAGGATATCCGGAGAGGTTGCCATTGTACCCAAAATCCCTAGTACCATGTTCAAATAGTCTTGTTCTGCAAAATCATGAAGTATGATATGTCGCAAGCTAGGTTCCAAAACTGATCAAAAAGTGGTCACTATCCTGTGGGCACCAGGTTTCCTGAACATGCGGAGTTGTGGCTAGCCCAGTTTACTCGAAATTCCTAGAAACAATTTCCAATACTCCTGTTTTGCAAAATCATGAAGTTTGATGTGTCGCAAGCTAGTTTTCGAAGGCGAATCAAAAGTTGCACCACTACCTGTTATGGAGGTTACTCCAGTGCCCCGGGCATAAATCCGGAACAACGGATTTTTCGTTGAGACACTGCTGAAAATCACAACTTTATAGTATGGAAATTGGGTGCAAAATGAGGTTCAGGCACATAGGTAACACAAAAAAAAACATCAAGTTAAGTCAATGGTTTTTCATAGCTCATTATATAAGTCTTAAATGGTCAAAATTTCATTGCATTCGGTTCATTGAATCCGGAGATATAACAGCTCAAAGTTGGCTATCGGATAATTTTACCTTTTTCAAAAATCTTTATTTCTTCGTGAAAAATTGTCCGATCTTTTTGAAAAAATTTTGTCCATTGATACACAACTAGTTGAAGATCTTACAGTAAAAATTTGAGAATATTTGATGCACTTTTCGAAAAGTGACAGCTAATTGAACATTTTTTGAAAAGTGAAAATTTTGCCTGTCCCGATCATTTTGTCTATCCCCTGTACAAGAAGGGCTTAACATTATTGCAGTATAAGGCATATTTGACATTCAAGATTTCAGGACAATGTTTCGTCAGCAAACCCTGCAGAACCCCAAGAAGGACATAAAGCAATTCTTCAGATTTGCATTAAGAATTATGGTTCGAAAGCTCTTCTATAATGTTCACATGTCTGTCTTAAAGAAATAATGCAAGAAGCTTTTCTTCTGGTTTCCAACTTGCAATTTTGCTTCCGCTGTAATATCAGTGATGGCAAGGATACTAGGTATTCATTTATAAATTAATCCAGTAATTCTACAAATCGCTACACAGGAAACACTTTAGGAATTTCTTCCAGTATTGCGTTATCAATTCATAATTCCATAAAAAACCATCAGAGGCTCTTCAAAGACGACTGAATTATTAATGCTTTTAGTAATTATTCCATTTTTTTAATGCCAAATTGTTAGTGTGGTGGATTTTGTGATTTCAGGGAGCTTTGCTATGAACTGAAATTTCTAGAAAAACCCTTAAAAACTTCAACAAAGCAATAATTTCAGGAAGTCCTTCACTAGCGAATTGGGGAATTATTATAAAAAGTTCCAATGAAAACATGAATTGAAACTTTTCCTAAAACTCAGCCAGATATTCCGGCAAATCCTGACTACTAAAAGGAACTACTACAGAAAGTCTGAATAGAATCTCTAAAGCTATGTCACTAATTTCTCCATTTTGATACAAATGTAACAAGCTAAAACTTTTCAAAGAAAATGTTGGAGAAGTATTTTATGGCATTTCTGACAAATACACGTGTGCGCCGAATATTTGGCGTTAAATCGGCGTGCATCGGCGTGGGGTTTCTCAAACAATTATGAACAAAGTAAACTACTTTCTAATGATTGGATTGCAATGCAAAAAATGGACATCTAGCTATGTGCTGCTGCAGAACATAAGAGAAAATCGAAATTTGGGTCAGCCTTATTGGGTGGAAATACGGGTTAACGTTAAAAAAAACTTAAGTATGACGGTTCCGTGAAAAAAAAATGCTTTCAAGCTTTTAGTTGGGAATTCTGTATGAAGTAATGTTTGATGTGGATATTGATATCTTCAGACATCCAACCGGCAATGTAGGCTCTGCGCAATCATCACAATGGCGATTAGTTGTACCAGTTACAAGAAAACTGACCTAATATATCTTTCAATTATGATTATGGAGTCCTAAGCAAACAGAATAGAAAAGAAAACTCATCAGAATTGACGAATAAATTGGCCTTACAAATCTAGTATCTTCTTCCCGTTCAAAAATCGTACAACAAATCAGTCCGATGTGCAAATGTATATGCTAAAATTCTCGAATTTTGCAAGCGCACGTGTTTTCCGCTAGTAAAATTGACTATTTCACCAGAAAAAATATAATTGCCAGTCAATTTTAGGATGGTGAACCGACGAAACACATTCCCATTTCACTTGAGAGATACTTTTTCCAATCGTCATTGCCATGTTTTTGATCCACAGTGTGATCATTTTCCATATTTGTTATGACGAAACAAGCAATGTAACTTTGAGTTTATTTTTCTACTGATGTGTAAACAAACTTTATTACACATTGGTTACCATCTAATCTCTTATGCGACGAACGACATGTTGCACAAAGGCTCCACCGCCTGCGCTTTTTCGGTGACATAGCTGTAGAAATCGACGTTGCAGTCATTTAAAATTGATTTTTGAATTTGTCGCGTAGAAATTACCGTGATTTAGTTGTAATAAAGTGTGCTGCTTGGGCGATTTCAAAACTTCATTTCTAAAAATTGTGATTTAAAATATGTTTGTGCCCAAATTGAATTCGAGCATCCGGACAATAAAAACCTGTTACCCGGATAGTCTCTTTCAAACAAGAAATCACTCGTTATTCAGAAACTACCGCTCATCAGGATTTTGAAATCCCTGCGTGAGCCTTCCGAAACTGTGTAAGAATCTGGATTTAAAGTGAGTCAAGGTTCAAGAAATCTAGGTTTGAGTTTACTTGCTGGAGGCGTTACACATAACTTTAAAAATTCCCGATCATAAACAAAATTCCCGACTTATTCCCGCATAGGGTAACGGTCGAATTTTGGACCCCTAGAGGACATTAGTTTGAATTTAAGCTAAAATCAAACAGATTCAGAGGGGATGGCCAAAAATTTGATGAAAATAACTGATTTTTGAAGCATTAGTTTTCACTGTTTTGGACACCCCAATTTATTTTGGACCCCATAAAGTATATATTTTGGACACCCGGTGTTTAAACCAACTTGAAACTATTTTCGAAGAATTTGCCACTTGGATATGCTCGATCACATCCTAATTACTTGATTGACAAAGGCTGATTAGACGAACTTTGCAAATTTAATGCGCTAGAATGATAAAAGTTTTTGTTTACATCTGCAAGTTTCCCCGGCACCACTTTCTCTTTTCGTAAACATGCCGCGACACTCGCACGGATGACGAGATTAATAACAAATAATTTCAAGGCAAATAATGATATTTCCAGTGAGCAAATGGTTGCTGCTCGTGCAGAACAATCTAATTTAACGAATGATTCTAAAAATTTTCGTCATCTCTTCATTACATCTGTGAAAATTATGATAATACGACCCAGGGGGTCCAAAATATATGGGGGTCCAAATTATATTGGTTACCCTATTTCCCGATGAATTTCAATTCCCGACTTTTTCCCGCATTTCCCGAATTTCCCGAGTCTGTGGCCACCCTGAAGTTCTGAACTAGCACAATGCTGTGCTACACCAATGGTAAGCACAAGTGTGTTGTTCGACATTTATTAATCTGGTCATTAAAGGAGGTACTATTAAAGCAACGGTCGTTAGACAGCCCATGAAGGTCACTCCGTCAGACATTTTGTACGACAGTAGGCGGAAACCGTCTGGATCTCGTGCGATCCGGCCCCCAAGACACCGCACCGGTACGTTGGGTACCTCTCCTCATTCGAAATTCAAAACGAAATATTTTCCATACTCACGCCAATAATTAATTATCGTTAGCTAGGCCTTCCGACATTTGTCGAGGACCCACGCGGTGGACCGTAAGATCCTGGGAGGGAAAACCGTTCGTTTTTTTCTTCTTTTCGACCGACATACCTTTGCACAGGTCGTCCGCGCGCTTTGCAAAACTTGTCAAGTCACCTGAAGCGAATGTGACCTTCACCTTTCACCGCGGCGGCGACGACGTTCGGTGTTGTTTTCCTTCAAAATATGAGACTTGGCGGTGTTGGAGGCAGCACGTGAGCTTTTATGGAAGGACGGCACGGGTAGACGATGGTGGTTCGATACGGTGCGGCGGGCGTATGCGGGTTCAAGGTGAAACAGGGGAATAAAGGACGAACGGAAATTGCTGACTGTGAATAGAAAGGGCAGCAGGGAGGCAACGATCACAATGTGAAGCGTAGTTTTTTTTTTAAAGCATTCCAAGATTCTTAGAACTTATGAAATTTATTGTGCTTTAGTGATTGACTAGTGATGTTTACGTTAGTGTTATTTTTCGCGAAAGAAAGTCCAGCAAAATGGAACGGTTAGAGATATTCGAGTTTTGTTAAAAAATGCCAAATGAACATTCCGGTTGAATGATTCCAACATAATATTGTATGGTAACAACCACCAAGCGTACCTCATAAAGAAACTAAAAACGCATGAACGTTAGTGGATTCATGAAGGGAGCTCATACGCACTATACAGTAACGCCTGTTCATTTTTGCATGAAAAAATATTTGCACTCTCCTTCTAGAGTGGCATGGCATTACAACCTCATCAATCAGAACCGCCCTTAATGGGATTCCAAAGCAAGACCTTGAACCCATCATGCTGGAGCCCTCTGACATAACACCATCGCATCGTGTACGTAGCACCGCCGCAAGCCGACAGCACGACAATGAGGAATAGCGCAATCACACCGCACAACACAACACAACACACAATCAATGCACAATGGTTAGCTTGAATCCATTAGTTGCCGTTGACAGTGGTGTGGTGTAGGTACAGAAAAACCTCGTATTAGAACACACTGCGACTTCGCGAGCCATACATAATTTTCTTCGGGAAACTACTAGCGACCATGCGTTTCCATAAGATTGGTTGTACGGAACTTTGATGGAGAAGCTTAGTGTCTGTTATCACATCATAATACTCATTCTCTACCGTCTACTGTCGTTGGTTTGACCGTCTCTAATCTGAACACTTTTTAATTTGACCAACGCTTATCTGCATATCCCCTATATGCATAGGGGTTTCCAGATAGCCTGGTGGTTATGGCTATGGATCGCCGATCCGGAGACGGCGGGTTCGATTCCCGGTCGGGAAAATTTTCTGATTCCCTGGGCATAGAGTGTCATTGTACTTGCCACACAATGTACAAATTCATGCAATGGCAGGTAAACAAAGCCCTTCAATTAATAACTGTGGAAGTGCTCTAAGAACATTAAGTTGAAGAGAGGCAGGCCAAGTTCCAATGCGAACGTCGAGCCATAAAGAATAAGAAGAAGAAGAAGTTATCTGCATACCGTTTAAACAGAAAAAGATTCATACATAATTCTGCACATGAAACGTGGTGAAACGGAACGCCAAATCAAAACAAAACAGGAAATAAGGCCACCAGTAGTGTGTATTTTCGATGAACATAGGGTAACTAGAAGTTCAAATTAAAAATGAACTCCTCTGGTTTCTATGAGGTGTTGTTCAAACCAACAACGGGGATAGACGGAACATGGTTTCATACAACCGGCACAAATTAGCATCCCGTGACGGGGGATTCCTGTGGAAGGTATGGTCCTCTGTAAAAGCATACCAAGGACCGAGGACGAAGTTCAGATGAAAGGGGCCGGCAACAAAAGGACTAATTGTAACGGGGCTCTTTACTAGCTACCGATGATGTTCGCATGTACCTACAGTCAACTCTTCACAAATGGCTCTAATGCCACGAAAGGTGCCAATGAAATGTATGAAACATGTTGCTAGCTAAGAGAATCATTGCATTATTGGAAAACATCGAGCTATGGTGAGTTGACTGTAGTGGCTACTGGAGCGCATTCAAGACTATTTGAAGCCGAGGTTTACCATGGCGGAAAGGAACATTGTGATAAATAAATCAAATGAAAGCATTTTCCTGGGATTGTTGGTATGTACGTTGAGCCCTTATTCAAGGCTTCGTAGCATGCATTAACCGTCAAATCAAAGCTGTAAAAATTCAATGTGTAAGGTGTTTTTGAGACAAAGGCGTTTTGAACTGAAAATGTTATACATCTTAAAAAGGCTTGTAACATTTTCAGTTAAAATTTATTAATCAAGATATCCAAGATACTGATTGCAATTGATACTAGAACTGAATAAACTTTGAAACCAGTTTAAGGTGAAGATATGATGAAGCCATACCTCGAAATTTCAAGAGCACGAATCTGAAGAACTGAACGTCAGTTTGCGCTGAAAAGATGATCGCTTGGTCACCACCTGCAGGTAACCAGTCGATCAACTTTTTAGCGCAAATTGACTTTCGGTTTTTCAGATTTGTGCTCTTGAAAATTCTTCACCTTAATGTACCTTTAAATCAATTAATTTTATCTCATCAAAATCCCATTCTGTTTTGTTGCTGTTGACAATCATGGAAACGTGTTTGATGTCAAAAAATAAAAAAAAAAACGAAGGGGCCAGAAGCAAAGAAGGTTATGAACACTCGCAAGGCCTCTTATCTTCCAAATTATTATTAAAAAAATAAATAACAAAATGAATCTACGCACACCAGGCCAAGACATTCCAAGAATTTATATTTTAAAGGTTCAACCATCAACTTAGAAAGCCATCAGACAATGGAAACCAATAGTTGAAAGAATAATGGAAAATAGCAAATATTTATCGTATGTGTGGTCATACAGCAATTCAGGTCGGACTCGATTAACTGGGGTCGGGTTTTGGCGCTTCCCAAAATAACATCTCGCAAACGGAATGCTGTGAGAAGCTAAAATTTTGACTGTTCACTTATCAATGTTGGCTTAACAAAATGGCAAAATTTTAGCTTTAATAGATAACTCCGTTCCCCAGATATATGTTTGAGAAACATCCGAACATCCGGATAATCGAGTCCGACATGTCTAAGCTAATAAAAAGTATCCCAAACAAGTCTTCTAGTAATTTCTCCATTGGTATCATCAGAAGTTCCTCCAAGGATTCATCCAGACATTTCTTTACAAGTTCCTTCTGAAATTATTACAGGTATTCCTTCAAGAATACTTTCAGGAATTCCTCCAGTGATTCTTACAGGATTTTCTCCAGAAATTCCTTCAGGAATTATTCTTAAGCATTTCTCTACGAAGTGTAGGATTAGTAGTAGTTAAAATATACAGAAAAAAAATAAAAAAATCCTTACGAGAATTTCGAAATACTTTCAAAAGTATCTGCTGGAGTTCTTCCAAGTATTCCACTAAAATCTGAAATTTCTACAAGGTTTTCTTAATTTCTGGATTTTTAACACAAATTCCCTCATGATAGCTATAGAAATTCCTCCTGGGTTTGTTTCAATAGTTCCTCCAGAAATTCCATTATTAAATGTTAAGGGAGTCCTTCAAAAATCTTTCAGGGAATTTTTCAAAATTCCTTCAGGTTTTTTATTCCTGGTCATTCATGGGTTTCTTCACAACTTTCCCAAGAAGTCGTGATTTGTAGTGATTGCTTTCAGAATTTCACAAGAAATTTCTCAAGAAAATCTTCTAGGAATTCGTACAAAGGTATTCCCAGGACTTCCTTGAAGTATCCCAGTAGTACCTTCAAAAATATCTCCAGGGATTTATCCTAGGTATTTCTCCAGGAACCACTCCAGAAATTTATTCAACATTTCTTCTTGGAATTCCTAAATTTCTCAACAAATTCTTCTAGGAGTTTCTTCAGACGTTTTCCCAAAAGTTTTTTCAGGTATTATAGGTATTAATCTCTCAAAGCCTGTATTCGCAATAATCGGGACACAGCAGTACGGCTGTAACTCTGTAATAAATCGGTAAAATCGGTCAAAAAATTGACTGAGAACTCTTTGGTGTATGCTTATTTGCCTGTGCATGAAAAACAAACAGGCGTGGTTTAAGCATTTTGTACAATCATGACCAATTTTCATTCGCATAATAGATGGTTATTTTGCACTACAATTTAAAGTTCTGTGAGGATAATTTTGAAAGTTCGTAAGCAGTTATTATACTTATAGAGACACTTTCTTACAAAATTTCATTAACCTTGATCAAATTGTTTGAAAGCTACTGGTGTTGATAGGGATGAGTTGTAGTGAAAATGTTTCGTGTTTTTCATGTGCGATGTTTGCCTATTCATAACTTTTGAATGGCTCTGCCAATTGTCATGAAATTTTCACAGCAGATAGTGGATTATGCTCACAAAATTTGATGATTATTGGTGTAGTACTTTCAACGAAGCAATAAGGGTGCTATCTGATTGATATCTGAATCACGATTACTCCCAATATATGTTTCGACTGTAAAATTGTTGATAGTGCATAGATTTTTTTTTTTAATTTTGCCTATGCAATAAATGTAGATTGAGAAGTTTATGTTCAAAATTTAAGCCGAAATGGCTTTATCAAATTTAAAAGTTACAGCGCTGACAAGCTAAATTAGGGACTGTACAAAATTCGTTGCTACAACAAAAAGTACTAGACACTAGTGGCAGTCGTTCCTTCTCTACCGAGAATGAAAGTCTTCATGGTTTATGGACGGCTCTTCACAGTTGTAATGCGTTTTGGGACATGACATGAAGTTTAATGCGAGCAAGCCATATTGAAGGAATGCTGAGCTTTAGAGCCTACCGAAAGTGGAAAAAGGTTATTGCGACCTTTTCTCATCTAAAGTGAAATTATGCACCAATAAATAATCCTCAAATGCTCCATAAATAGATGGTTTTCGAGCCACTTCGAACAAATGTTGGCAGCACCTTCTCAGATTACAACAAAACTTTATTTAATTTTCTTTTCTAGACTGACTTTTAAAAAGGGCTTATCTTTTTTATTGTTTTTTTTTCAAATGTGTTCAATAAAAAAATGACTACCGTCGATGGGGGTGACAATGGGTCTGGGGGGTGAGATTGGGTCAAAACGGAGAAACATAAAATTTGAAATAACTCGTCAAATATCTCTAATTTATATTGAAAACTTTATATTATTTCAAAGAGGAGATGTTTTAAAACGTCATGATGCAGAATAAGATGTTTTGCAATAATTGTTTTTTGTTGAATTTGTGGCTAAACTTATGTGATGACACTACCAGTAAATCACTCTGAAAAAATTTCTCCTTCGCAATGTTCCACACAAGCATCTTACCATAAATTTTCTTATAAGTAGTTAGCTGTAGGTACTACCTGGTTGATGTAACAAAAAAAGTGGGCTGTCAATGCACTTTTTATTTAAAAATTCAATATTTTCGACCCTATGCCTAAATATTAAGAATGGGGGTAAGATTGGGTCAAGCAAGTTATCGACTGCACATAACCTTAACTAAAAATTCAACTTGTTATCCAGTCCCCATTTGACTTTAAAGTGGTGCCATGTTTACCGTATCTTCATAAAAGCACGCTTTTTTCGAAAATATGTCGAAGAAGCGTCAAGCGAGTGTGTTCATACGTTTAGTGCCTAAAATCATTTATAAAAATACACCCATGCGTTTGGACAGCTCCTCTAATCATCATCTAGCCTTTAGTGTACTGCATATTCGTTTAAATGTTATTGCGAGAGAGGGTCTAATAATGTGAAATGTTGTATAACATAATATTTGAACGACCCTCTATCTTGAGAGTCCAATGATCATGTACATAAGAGTTTATAACGGAGGGCTTGGTTAAACATTTCTTATGCAGTATACTAAAAATATCATTTTTTTATCAATCAATCTTTCAATGCGTCCCTCCCTCATTGTAATCTTCCTCTCTCCTCCACGGTGCCCCCACAGACCGTTATTATAAAATAAAAATGTCCATCAAAAATAAGTTCAGGGATCGAATCCTGGTGCCATTCTGCACCTCTGGGCAAATTTTTAAAATAATCCCTAGGAGGAATCTCGAGAAATCTCGATTTGATGTTTTATACTAAGAAATTTCAAAGAAATCCATGTTCAGATTGGACAATATCGCTTAAATACCTACACAAACTTTCTCTAAAGTGTTGTTTCAAACCCGTATTTATTTAATAACGTTACTTCAATTATACATATTTGCTACTCATCTAAATCAATTAACTGATTGAAGTGACTTACCAAACATTTGGCAGTGTACAAAAATCAGAAAAAAAAATGCAAAAAACGTTGCTTGCCATGTGTGGTTTTGATTACCAATCTTAGGGTTAGAAAAACTGGAGTAGGTCTTTGAAGGCAGTTTTCTTAAAATGAATAACGTTTTCAGTCACAATAGTCGAAAACAAATTTATACTTTTTTTCGATATTGCTTAGCATTTTGAACAGGGGCGTTCAGTGTTTAGTAATTGTATTGTTCCTTGCTGTAAATGTATCGCTCCTATATGGGGCGAGTATGACACATAATCGATCCGATGACCGTAAGGACGTGGCCAGCGCCGTTATTGACTTTGAAATGTTGAACTCTCGAATTGTGCACATTGAGAACGGTTAGCTAGTCCCAAGCCTTGCTTTCATTGGTTCTCTGTGCAACTCTGGTCAATCACGGAGTAGCAACTACGGTGTGTACGATTATCTTTGATTTGCTTTGCCTAGAATTTTGAACATTTTTGTTAATGAAAAGTGCTACATATTCTTGCACATGAACACTAGAAAATTAGAAATATGTGTTAAATAAAGATCTAATCTAATCTTATCTAAAGTACACCATTTTTGGAAGAACAGGAAACTACGACGTATATGTAATAACATGGGACACGGATTATATGGGAAAATATAAAAAATGCAAAAACTCTAGTTCTTGTATACTTCTTGAGTTCCATTTTGGTCCCATATCAACTGTGCAAAATATCAGGTCGATCGGGTAAACTATATTTTAGAGCACGTTATTCTTAGGATTGCATACGATTTACTATGGGGAAAATTTACTTATTTAAAGAAGTGGTCCCTAAAAACGATTCGATGAATGATTTCTGTAAAAAAAAAACTTCACGGGAATTAGACCTCCGAAGACCGCAAAGCGATGTGAAGTTCGTGGAAAAGTTATTAAGCCTTACCCGATCGATAAAATGACGAGATTTTATTATTTATTGTTATTCCTTACATGTTAAACAGCGTTTCCATGCTATTCGGTTTTCAGTCAATAACTTTTTCCATATATCTTAGATCCCTTTGTGGTCTTCGGAGGGTTGGTTCCTCGTAATATAGTAAACATGTTGTAGAATTAGGGAAAATTTTAATGTATAACACTGGGATGTGTAATATGTTCATAAAACAATAGGGAAAAATCGTTTTTTAATGCTTACGGTAAATGCATGGCTTGGAAAAACATACTTATGTCAGTTTAGTCAGTTAATTGAGTTGGGTGAGTAGTAAATATGTATAATAAAAGTTGCGTAGGTAAATATATACTGCTTTGAAACAACTTTGAATACTTTGGGGACTTTTTTTTTGTAGGTATTTAAGCGATATTGTTGAATCTGAACATGGATTTCTTTGAAATTTCTTAGCATAAAACATCAAATCGAGATTTCTCGAGATTCCTCCTAGGGATTATTTTAAAAATCTGCCCAGAGGTGCAGAATGGCACCAGGATTCGACCCCTGAACTTAGTTTTGATGGACATTTTTATTTTATAATAACGGTCTGTGGGGGCACCGTGCCTCTCTTGGGGATTGAAACTTTAAATGAGGATGATTATGGTGGCTAAAAATGGCGATACAACATACAAACGCTATATTATCAAATTTCAACCATTTTTTCGGTTGTATTAGCCCTTTTAGGTGGATTTATCATCTTTTAAAATTACCTAAATTTTTATTCATCATGGTTACATTGTATTTTAAATAGCTTTACTAGATATGATCAATAAAATTAACTTATATTCTTAGATAGGTGACTTCGAATACTTTGACCCATTCTCACCCCCTCTAAGGGGTGCGATTGGGTCAATTTTCAATTATTTGTAGTTTAGTAAGTAATTCATATAATGTGATACTTTCTTGCTAAACTTTCATTACCATATAGAAGAGTATACATACCAAATAAAAAGTTATTCCGACTTCAATTACATTTGTTATTTAACAAACAATCTTTGAGTATTCTTTTCTGACCCATTCTCACCCCCAACGACGGTACTCTTACAAAAAAGTATTGTATGGATGATTATCATAAAATAAGTCAACTATAAAAAAAATCAAAATCAGATCTACACTGAAGAAAAAATATTTTATGCAATTCAGTATGGGGCTGTCCATAAACCACGTGGTCATGAGGGGGGGGGGGGGGGTTCGTCCATTGACCATTTTGTATGGACAAATAATTTTTTTTGTATGGACTAATGACCACGCGGGGGGGGGGGGGGGGTTGAAAAGTCCCAAAAAAATGACCACGTGGTTTATGGACAGCCCCTATCATAATTTCAATTTTATATAACTCATTTTGGTATTATAATGATCAAATTTTCCGCATTGGTACATTATGCAACTGAAATGAATTGCATAATAAAAAATAGTTGCACAATGTTCATAATGCAACTCATTTGAGTTGCATTATGAACATTATGCAACCCAAATGGGTTGTATAATGAAAAAATCATTGCATAAAATTTTGTATGTTACTCGTTGCAAAACTCGATTTTTTCAGCACTCTTCGTATTTATCCAACTCGGCAAGCCTCGTTGGATAAATGTACGACTCGTGCTGAAAAAATCAACTTTTTGCAACTCATTACATAAATAACTATTTAAAAATTCAAAGTCGATTCAAAACAAAACACCATTTTTTTTATTTCGATGGATTTTTGTCTCAAGATAGTTGATTATGTTCTCTACCAACCGTCCATACATCACACTGAACACTTTTGAGGAAAAACATTGTTTCATAGTCATTGACTATCTAACTTTCACTGGTTTAGTTTTAAACGACACTTAAAAATAATAATTTAGACAAAACAAGTTTTGCCCATCTTGTGATGTACATAATTACCTATCTTGAGACAAGATTTCATTGAATTCAAAAATGGTTTTTTAATAGACTTTAAATTTAAAAAAAAATCAGTGGAGGGCTCATTTTGATTTTTTTCAATATGTGTTGTTTTTTTTTAATTTGACTTATTTTGTGATAATCACTCATGCAACCCTTTTTTGTAAGAGTAGTCATTTTTTTATCAAACACTTAAACAAACAGCAATAAAAAGTTCAGTCCTTTTCAAAAGTCAAACTAGATAAATTTTGAAGAAACTAAGTATGCAAAGTGGCTTATCTAGTCTAGGTCTGCATACCCAGAAAGTGTCATTGTAATCTGAGAGGGTACTGCCAACTTCGAATACAGTTTGGGGCGAAATTTGTCCAATCAAAATCAAAATGCACCATTTAGATATTCTTCTTGAGATTTCTGCAATGATTTCTATTGGAAAACCTGAATTTCTGCTCCAGGAATTCTCCCGGGGATGTCTACATAGATTTTCCCAGGCATTTGTTCTGTGATACCTCTTCTTGGGATTCCTTCAGAAACTATTCCTGCAGAACTTTGTCCAGGAATTTAAACAGGAACTCCTCTAGAGATGTATTTTGAAATTTCTGTAAGGATTTCTCCAATAGTTTCTTCTAGAATTGTTCTGTGGATTTTTTCTAGAGATTTTCTAAAGATTTTTTTCCCGAAATTTCTCTTAGGATTTTGTTAACATCCCTAGTAACCATTAGCACTATATTGCGCCACTTTTGGCTCACAGGACTATTAAGCGGCCAATATAGAGCATATCAGCTCCCTAATAGCATTATATTCGCCTCCACGTGAATTATCGTGCTTCGTGGTTACTTGGAATGTGTAACAAAATTAAGAACCCCTGTACATAGCAGCTTTCTACACGAAAGCTTATTGCTAATTTACAAGCGCGAAGTGCCATCTCTCTATGAAACGGAGAACTGTAAAAGCTTCGATATCGAGGGTGTGTTGTGAGTACCGTTGCGATCTCATCACGTGCACAACAGATCACTAAAAATATTTAAAAAAGATAGGCTGGAACTCAAAAACAAACCAGTGGAAAACGGACTACAAAATAAATTTCAATAAGCCCAACCCACATATATGATCGACTGAGACAGCCTCAACTTTAGGTAGATTTTGTATGAAAAGATGGGAATTTCAATAGCGTCCGGTGTTCAAGGACACTGTTTGAAGGCAGAACATTGTAGGCATGGGTTTTCAGTATTTAATCGAGTGGAGATCGTGGACAAGTTCACATCGTGATACTAGGTCTTCTTAAATCGAAGCTACACCAAGTGCTACTAAGTTGTATAGTGAGACAGATAGTTAGTGAGTTGAACAACTAAGAACAATTGAAAAGTGAAGTTAAGGCTTAATAGTAGGACGGGTTATTAGCTGTCTTAGAAAGCTAGGACGTGCTGGCTAAAACCTGCTTATTTGGTGAGAATGGCTTGAATTTATTCTTAAAATGTGGTGAATAGCTAGAATTACTATTTATTTAGGCCCAAATACTCGAAACGGAGATTAGCAGTCCTTGAAAGGCAGGACGCGTGCGCTACAACCGTAGTTTCCGGTAAGATTTGCTTTCTTGCTAATCGTGGTCAAATCAGTGAATTTCTTCGTTAAATTGCACGTTGAACAGGTAGAACATCCCACCGTTCAACGTGGGTGCCCGTCTGGGGCCGGAAAGTTCTTCGGATCCGGTGAGAAAACCGACTAGACGATTCAGCGGGACTACCCTATTCGCTTTTCCGCCCGGTAAGCCACCCCTCACCCACCTTGGGAAATCTTGAGTGGAAGCGTTTGGGAGCATAGCGCGCGCCCGAATCATAAGCGACTA